>NC_057780.1:13736674-13772352 GCF_014825855.1 Bombus pyrosoma
TGTCGGTATATTTGGAAATTTGATTAAATGTAATCGGATAGATAGCACAGAAAATATTTGTGTGTGTGTGTTTATACTTTGTACACATATTTACATATTTTATACTTAACTTATACTTAACTGTCATGACACCAATCGTGCTTTGTGGTGTACGTGTTAAGCAGAGTTCGTAAGTAAGTCGAACTTTGACACAGTGTCGAGTTTACTCGAGTCACATCACACGTATCCTTTGTTATATGAGTCAACTTCCGTGTTAGTCACGTGCGTTCGTGGTTATTCTACTGAATTTCTACTGCAACGAAAAGTCGAAGAATTGCTCGTCATAAGGGCGATATTTAAATGTATAAGTATTTTTTCGGATAATATCCCAGAAGAAAGCTTTGAAAGTATTAGGTTCTTTCATCAGTAAATTTGTATTTATATACGTGAATCTAATACCTAGAATTTCATCGCATTTATTTACGAATAATACATGTTGTCTGTTATTTTCTGCAACTATGTTCCTAATATTGTAACATGTAATATTGTAAATTATAAATAACAATCGATGCGAATTCATTCGGCGGAAAAGTTGTTAAATTTTCACAGAAAGCCTCGCAATTTTTGTTTTCCATTGATCGGATTTATTCGCTGCTTCATTTTTCGTGAACGATAAAGCATGTAACTCTTCGATATAAACTATATCAAAGTGAAGAGCCAAGAAGATGTTATACTACGTCAATAATAGAATCTCGAACAATGTGAAAATAACTCCTCCTTGTATAACATTTTCTAAACTACCAAAAAATATAATCTTTCGAAGCTTTTGAAATACTCTAATATGACTCTTTCAATAAACCAGATTCTATTTTAGTAAAATTATTAGATTATTATAATAAAGTTTTTATTACGTTCAGTTACGTATCGTATAATTTTTCACAAGTGGCAAGATTAAAAAAGTTCAGCTCCTTTTTGTGTTTTCCATATTTTTCGTGAACAAAGTGTACTCAAAAATTTGAAATAACAGAACAACAGGATTCACGATAATACTAATTTTATAATATGTGCAACAATATGTGGAAAATTACAACGCTTACTTATTAATTTTTACTTGTAGAGTATAATTAATTATTATATACAATATTCTATTATATCCATGATATTATATTCCACTATAGTGTTTTATTATAAAATTATAATGGTTCTATTGATTTTTTGAGCGAGACATTTCTAAAGATGATTTGCAAATGAATGGTCGAAAGTGGAACATCTCGTAACAAACTGTTTAATTCGATAGTAGTTACGACTCGCTTCTCGAACACTTGACTACTTAAATTTAGCGATCTGTTAGTTGAACGAATAGGCGAGAGAATGTTATTCCGTTGCTAGGGCCAACTCATCACCGCGGTGCACCGTCCCTGGAAATTGAACGAAAAGTTCGATCGATCGAGAACAACGAAATTTGCAAGTTTCGCCCCACCTAGTAGAAGTTTACCTTCGATCAAGTTTCGGACGTAGAAATAGATTCTGGTCCTTCTTCAAGGAATGTCATGTAAGTTTTCGATTTTCCGAGTAAAATTCTCCGACCAATTTCCTAATATATCTTTCTATCGTTGACATTAGCAATGGCCATTCGAAAACATTGCATCCCCTAAATTACTATAATCTTTCTTAACTTTGTTAATTTTGTCAAAATACTTCGCTCCCAATGCTAATGATGAGAGTTCAGAAAATTTAAAAATATAGAGGTTGATATTTTAAAAGATTCGGAGATGAAAAAAAAAAAGATTGAATTAGACAATAGAATTGTCAACCAACATTCTTGAGGCCATGTTCGCACTAACGACGACACTGTCGCTTTAGTAATTAGTTATACAACGATGTTATGCTCTTGCTCGCATCAACCAAAAGTTTAATCTCCTTCTTCTAATAATACTAGTTTGATCGTAGTGGCCTGTGAACTTATTAAAAACAAAAACTCGGATATTCCTAAAACTTTGAAAGTATAAAACTCGATATTATTTAAATAGATAAAGCGATTCGTGTTCTTTCGTTGATTCGATATTGTCTTTTCCATTATATCTGGGTTTCTGGAGCATCTATTCGCGCATAAAATACGCAAAATTGTCCTGTCATTAATCTATTTCGACGTGGGGATCTCGGTTCTTATTGTATCTCTGCTTTATTGCATATCATTAATAACACTGATGAAAAACACTTGATTACCGTATACCCTATCAGCGATAACTTTCCAGAAATTATTGCGCTTCAGGCGGTAATCTTCGTTCCAGACTATCCAACTTTATTAATTGTAAAACACTTTTTAACCCTCTTTCGATGCGTTAATATTTTTTTTTTTTGATTGCTGATTTGCTGAACTTAATACAATTAAGCACTGAGATAAGATTTAATTTGAACTAACGCACTCTGTTCTATTGGAATTTGAAATGATAGAACCTCTTTCGACGAAAGGAATTAAAATTAAATGCAAAATAATTGATTTCTCAAATAATCAGCAGCATAGTCAATATTTCGAGAAATAATATTCAGCTTTAATCTGAACTATGAATGCGCATTATTCTTGATTTTTTATTTCGACGTAGAATATCGGTAACAAGTATCTGAATATGTCATTTAAATGCAAAATAAACTGTAAACACGTGATTATGCATACATAACGAGAGAACATTTATACCCTTTTGCAGATATTTCAATAAATGTGTCAAAACTGTACATTTTGCAACACATCAGCCGAAAAGTGTTCCATTTTATGCGCATGTAAAAATACAAGGTATAAACAACCACTTTTCTGCCCCTAATGGACTCTTTATGAGTGCATTCGGGAAAGCCACATTTTAGAAAGCCATTTATTTGACAAAAGCTGTGACCCTGTTTTTGCAGAAATACTTGCAAAACACCTTAACCTTCATTTACAGTTGTAATATAGCGGCATAAAAAAGTCTAGAATAGTTTTGTTGGAGGTGTTTCATACACACACACACACAAACACACTCTCTCTTCCTCTCTCTCTCCCTCTCTAATTCTCTCTCTTAGTTCTGTAAAAGTTAAATTTCGAATGTCGTTTATTTACAATATGTTCAATCAAAGAAATTCGCAAGTTCTCTGTCAACTCTAAAAGTGATTTTTTTCTGCATAGTATCAAATATGGAAATAGCATATGCATTCGAATATATCAGGGACTCTATAGTGAGCTATTTTTATAAGATATTTTCAGAAATTGTTTATATATATGTAATAACGTAAATCCTTAGGGTAAATCAGACGATCGATTCTAGAAAATCGAATTTATTTTGGTAATAATTAAACTAAATACAATAACAGTTAATAACAAATCTACTACAAATTTTACCTGGAAAATCGAGAATCGTTTCTTCTCTCGTGATTTATTCTATTCAGTGAATGATTGCCGGTAGAGCAAAGCAAAAGTAAAAATGTCGGTTGACGTGTAGTTTGAATTCTGTAGGTATTCTGTATATATATATATATTTTAGCTGAATTAATAAATCTGGATTCAAATCTGAATTGAAGCGTGAATCCAGATTAGAATTGAAATTGAAATGTACATCTGTTTAATCAATCACATCAGATTTTCCAGAAAGGAAAGATTAAAGTTCGTATAACTGATATACATTGAGTTTATCCACAGGTAAAGACAATTATTTAATATGATGATTTATCACAGTCGGGGGTTGACATAATTGCGTTGCCAGTCGTCTTCCTCTTCTTCCTTGGCCACCTTTACTCGTTATCTTATACATTACACAGCTGCATCCATCACACTTTCATTATTTTTCTTTTATAGTTCAAATACAGTATCTTGTTCAATTTATCATAACAGAGTGCTTATACCAATACATATTAAATTTATGTTTCTATGAATACAACGGAAGAAATTCGCAAACTCCATACGGAAGCTGAACGTAAAAGCGGATGGAAATCTTCAATTTTAAATTACTCCAGTTAATTATCGCCGTTCTCCATATTGATAATCGCAAGTTAATTGGTCATTAGTAAAATTAACAGCATTACTTTAATGCGTTGCGGTAACAATATTTTAACGTTAGTGTTGAACGCTGTACTGCATGGATCGATAGAGGATTGATCGATGCGGATGCTATGTAACAACAGCTCTAACTACTAACTGAACTACTATTGATAGATTCCTTCTCTCTAAGCCTGTTATTCCATTCGAGTGACATATTCGACTATTCTGATACACGTCGCCATTGTCAATCGAACACGAAACTTAAAGACTCGCGTCAGACTGACGATTGTAGTACTTCAGTTTCGTCTAACAATAAAATTGAAAATAGCATTGTATTGTTAAAGATTACGGTAGAATCGAGGAAATTTTTTGCAAATATATATGTCATCGGGACCTTTCTTTTGGAATGTTGAGGAAAACCCCAATACTCCAGTCCAGACTTTTATTGCAGCTACAATTAAATAATAAAATCGAGAAATTGTTGTAATGTTCTAATCCGAGTATGGGTACCCGAGGTTTACAGTGGGCTTGGGCTCGAAGTGACGTAATGAATCATTGAATGTAGTCACGGTCACGGGAGGGACGTGTACCTAATAGAGATACGGAATAATTATATAGCTTTTCTTAAAAAACAAAGATTGACCCGAGAGGTATAGAGAGGAGTATATAAGGGCAGTTCCACTTGGACTGTAGTTCAGTTCATTCAGATAAGTTCTACTTGTACGTCGAGTCACACCAGGATCGTGTATCACCTCTCACACGTCATCCCGTTGGCCGTGAATTCGTTATCGAACCTAAACTCATTGTCATCGACATCTCGTTTGTCCGATCGTCGCTATTACTTGCTAACTCTTGTAATAATCACATCCGTATCAATAAAGATCAGCTAGAATACATAACCACGATGGCCAATTCGAGTGAGGATTCATCAAACGCCCAAAATTCTAACGCCAACCCGACATATATATTTATACAAAAAATAAGATTTGGAATAGAATTTTATACGGACTCAGCGTTTCTTTTGGTCAAATAATTGAATTATTTTCTCATTTCGTAAATATAAGAAAAACAAAATTCTTTAAGAGACATTATGATTATCAGTTCAGTAACATTAATAACGCTCAATATTAGAAGATTGCTCAAACATTTTGATTTCTAGACGATTCCTCTGAAAATCTCCTCAATCAACTTTCGTGTTATCAGATTCAAAGGTGGAAAGATATTGTTAAAAATATCGAAAAAATACGAGGTAGAAAACATCTGACGAGATTGAAAGAAATATATGGCTAACGTATAAATCTAGAAGATAACAGAAAGAGAAAACGAACAAAAGATCTGAAGCGGTTAAAACGAAAAGGAAAGCCATCAATTGTAGAGCACAGTAAAACAAGAAAACGAAGGAGAAAATAAAATTAAAGAAAGACTTTGGCAAGATTCTTGGGAAGAAAATCTGTACATTTTATTTTGCGAAAGAAAAAGGTACAGAAAAGTCGTTTAGGATACTATTTATGATACAGTACAAATCGATAGATCATTAACCTCAACACTTTCGTTATTGACGCGCACGTTACGAAACAACGCTTACGAATGTTTCACCCATTGTTGACTAATATTGCTGTCCTAACTGTCGCATTTTTGTTTTTGTTTTTTTGTTGCTGCTGCACATTCGTCAGTCAATCTTTCATGCAAATTTTTTTCATTTATTTAACTTTGTCAATTTTTCCTGCGAATATTATTTATACATTCATCATCATTATATTTTCAACATCGATGGATAACAACCTTTTTTTAAAAATGCGTTAAAAAATATATAGGAAATTTTAAAATACAAAGATACACATAATACTGGAAAATATATATTGTATCCAAAGTGCATGTTACAGTTTAATAAGTACAAGTAAATTTAGTAATTAGCAAGTAAAACAATTATCTTCTTTCGAATTGTATTCGCGAAAATATAAATTCACATAAATATCCGCAGTCCAGTAATAACCCAAGTATAAAGATAATTACACGAGAATTATGCTGTATTCTCATGAAACGTAACGAAACGTGTATAAAAAATTTTTTAATTAAAGTTATATGACAATCTGAAAATGAAAAAATGACGCCTTTAAATAAAAATATCTTTTTAAATAATTTTAAAATATTGTTCGATGGTAATTTATGAATAAATATTTCAAAAATACGAACGATCAAAGCGTCGATGTAAAAATATAAGAAGGTTCGAAGAATGAAAGAATTTTAATCTCGAAACGTAATCTAACAGGAAACGCAGATTCTAGTTCGTTTTAAGACGATGTTGGCGGATTGTCGACGAAAATAGGAGCGTGAGAACGCCGATGAAGATTTTCTGCCCGGTTTGCTGAATTTTACATACTCGTTCTACGAATCCTCCGTGCACGGAGCTTAGTTGTGCAACGCAGGAATACCGCGCCCTTAATTTCATGAAACTGCCTTCGTAATCTCCTTGTTTACCCATTTTCAAAATTCGACATCTTTGTTGCTGTAATATGTTATTGAGAGGCGCAGCAACTTCGAGTTCTCTCAAGTTTCATTTGGAATTCTCGAGTTCTCTTGATTTACAAAGGATGGGCTAAATTAATGCAAGCAAAGAGGCTAAAAAGATTTCTTTCGTCAATAAGGAGAAAAATTTGTGTCATGTATAATTTGAACGTTCATTTGCAGCTCTTTTGTTTTCCTATGTAAAGTTTCTAGAATTTATTCTTTATCGATTTTATCTCGTGAATTTGACGAATTGTTTGCGAATTTTTATATGAAGTTTTGTAATTGCTAATATATTTAGAAGTATAGTAGAACTCGCCTTATGCAAACACCAATTATCCGAATAACGTTCTATTAACCGAACATAACATTTACCAGTAACAGCTGCTCTTTCCGTTTCAAATATCTACACATTTTATCACTTATTCGATAGAGAGAATTCTGATTATAAGAATTTACTATGAAACTAATGATGTGCTAACTATGGGAACAAAAGACGACAAAATTAAAAAAAAGAAAAAAAACTGGAAAGTGATGTAAAAGAAACAAAATGAACAAAAATACACAATATTGAGGAAACCACGATTATAGACGTTAAAAAGCAAAAACATAATATGGAAAATTATCTAAAGCACGTAGTAATTACTCTGATGCTGACAACAGTAGAGAAACCTTAAATATACTGACGCAATGAAACGGTTTCATTGCGATAAAGACGATAATAATGGTGATTTTATACAAATAAAACCGGCAAAGGAAAGTGGTGATGGAGAGGTGTCTTTGTCCCCATGTCGAAGCATTCGTGGCATTCAAAGAAAGACTTCAATGATTCGAAGTACAAAAAGAATGTAACTCTATGCAGTTACATACACTGGGTGTAGGAAGTATTCGTGTACCAACCAATTTCGAACAGGACTTTGTGAAATTGTTGTTTATTAACTAATTTTTTTATAAACAATGGATATGTACATATTCCGGAAAATTTCTAGAATAGATACGATGCAAATAAAATTAGTTACTTGTATAACTTGCAAAATTTAAAAGAAAAGAACAAAAGATCGACAGAAGTATGCACGCATTAAGTATTCACATAATTCGTAAATTTCCAAAAATTCATAAAAAGAACGCAAGTTCAAAATTAAAGCATACATATCCTTCTGACTTTATAATTATTGCAGCTCTTTTAGGTATTGAATTGACTGAATTCATTGTTGTGCGTAGCGAAAACTTGTTTCTCTCTTTCGCATTTTTTAAAGCCTTCTTTTCAAGAAATTTTACGTTTTCTAATTTGACGTTCCAAGTAATCCCACATGTGTTCTATGGGTTTGATATCCAAAGATTGCAGGAGTTTCAAAATACGTCATTGTATCACGCAGTATTATCGCATTACATCAGTATACTTTCTCGTATTGTACGCAGTATACTTTGAATCACTTTATGGTGCGTGAAAACGAAATTATCTTTACCCATCTTTTTTGCACTGGAACAAAATGTATTTTGAAATGTCAATATAGACTCTGTGGTTCATTATTCCACCGATAAATTGTAATTGTAACGAGTCATTTCAGTTCTTTATTTTTTTTCCTTTTTCTTCAAATGTCGTACAATGTCCATCAGACCCGAAAATATTAAATGTCCTTTCGCTTGCGAAGATCAATTTATTCCATTGGCTTATTGATATTATTATTATTATTTGCGAATTACGATTTTTTCTTTCTGTTCGTTTCACTTAGAAAATATTTTCTACGGGTTACTCAACCGTGAAACCCTTGATTTCGTACAAAACTATGCACAGTACTAATAGATACACCAATATTTAAACTATTTTTAAGGTATTCAGTTATTTTTATTGCACTTATTTCTGGATTTCGTTTTATCATTTTAATAATAACTCGGCCAGTATACTGATTAATTTTTCGTGGACGTCCACTTCTCGAGTTATTTTGCAGCCTTTTTCGTACTCCATACCTATCAATTATACTTTGTATAGTAGAACGAGGTCTGCTCACATTTCGTGAAATTTCTGCTAAACTTTTACACTGATTATGCAAATTAGTAATCATTTTTCTTTCCTCTATCGTAGTTTCCGCACGTTTATGTCCCATTTTTCCACGATGATTCTGAACAGTTCGAAATTATGACTGCTACTGGTGCCAATAACGTTTTGAAACATACTGGCGATATCAATCATGATTATGAAACAATGATATGATGCGTTTACATTTTAAATTGTCCTGTAAGCAGTTCGGAATAAGAAATGTACAAACATCTATCGCTTCTATATTTCTGTCGACCTTTTGTTTCTTCTTGTTAATTTCACAAGTTATACAAGTAATTAATTCTTCTTTTCGATTGCATCTATTCCAAAGATTTCCCAAAATATGAACACACTCATTGTCTATAAGAAATTAGTTAATAAACAACAATATCACAAAGTCTTCTTTGAAATTAATACGAATACTTTCTGCTCTCAGCGTACGTTGAATTGATCCATAAATATTTCCATCAATATTTCTCAATCAAATATTTCTATCAATTAATCTTAATCTGCACTCGAATAAATGAAATTTCATATCAGAAAATTTTGTTATCCAAACCGAGTTTTGTCTCCTTATTAGTTCGAACAACGAAGATTCTACTGTATGTACGGAACAATATAAATACCTGGTTTCTGCTTTACAACGTTGATACCGGCTCAGTGCAAGTAAAAAAAAAAAAAAAAAAAAATTGGAAAAGGAAACCGAAGCTTCTGAGTACGGTCCACTTTGCATGGATCAGAAGAAACGTCTCTGCGTGGCATTTCGAAGGTCTACCACGTCGCTCGTGGCGCGAGCTGATTCTTAAGTGGCTAAGCAGAAGCAGATACCTTGTGCACCTGTGTATACATATATACGTATTTATACAAGGTGTTCCAGTAAGCATGGTACTGTCAACAAGGGGCGATTTTACGTGAAAAAACGAATCGGAAATATAAAATACAAATCTTTGCGTGCAAAGCCTCGTTTTCAGAAAGTAGAGCGTTTAGAACGTGTGTTGAAAGAGTAGACTGTCGAATTATACGTATTCAAGTAAGGATTGTCACACGATATGTATACTTGATCAATTTTTGAATTTCACTTTCTCAAAATTGAGGCGCCATATGACAAAATTTTTCTCTCTATTCTAAACTTATTTTTTTGTGTAGCATACCTTATCGATTACATCACAATTAGGGAAACACCCTGAAAACACCCTGTATATTTACTTCTGTACCGTGAAATAACGTTGCGAACGTCTCCTTACGGTTCGATGAACTTTTTAACGGAAAACGAAGATCTCTAAGGACGTATATATAAGAATACAAGTCAAAGGCAGGTGGATATGTGGTCGAAGTAGAAGATCCGTGCAAAAAAAGAAGAAACAAAAAACCGCTACGTCTCGAAGCAAAGTATTGTCTTTTAACAAATGGATGCCCTGATATCCTTATCCGATACAAAGGCAGGGCGTTGAGTTATTGGAATCGCTCGAGCTTTCTAAAGCTCGTAAATTCATTGAGCAGTGGTTGAGTGAGTTGCTGTTTCTAGTAATCGGTGTGTTACACCACGAGATACTCGAGAAAATATTTGGTCGCGGACGCGCACCAGGTTACTTACAATAGCCCATTCGTATGGACTCAGGAAGATTGCTCATTCAGACACATAATGGCTGTATATGCTGTGACATAAAAAGTTGTGAACAAAAAACAAATAGTAAATGTTGTTTCACGCAACAAAACTTTAATTGCACGTATTCTCTTCAAAATATCGTATATTTAACACATTAAAACCGGCGTGACCCACCGGTGAGCCATAATCTGCGTTTCTATCTGGCGGCGTGGGTCACCGGTAGATCACACCTTGTTTTTACCATCAAGTAGCCTGAACCACTGGCGATTCACGCCATTTATGTTTCCGATTTCAATTTATAAAAATGCAATTTAACAAAAATTGGAATAAAATGCAAGTATTATTGGAGAAGACGCGTATGAAAAAGCGCGGCGGCTTGAACATGTTAATCAAAGTAACTTTCATACCATTCAATATGCTTTCTCAACAGCTGTTTTGTCTAATTATTTCAAATTTCTGGGTATTATCAATTTTAAAATTCGGAAAGTGTTAGAACGAGGAACATAAGTCGCCAATGACCAACATTCACGTATATTCTGGTGAATTCTAAGGATCCGACGATAAAGTAACTCTGGACGATTAATTAAGAAATAAAAGAAAAAGAAACGTGATAAAGATGAAAGAAGGAAATAGTCACTGGAAGCCAAAGCTGCGCTGAGTTTAATTAGTAACAACATTAACAACATTTGAAGCTAGTAACGTGTCAACAAAGAGCGATTAGTAGTTACCAACGAACTGCATGATCAATGCTCTCAGTTACGCGACAAAGTCTACGGAAGTTTAACTATTACACAGGCTCGTTAATTACGTGTGTGTGTGCGTTCCTCGTAGAAGAGGTGCAAGAACACGTGTTCTTGTTAACGTTAAGATTAGTTAGCTAGAAACGAAGTAGCAAGTTTACTTCCGTACTTTGGCCAAGCAGCAACGCGATCAGCTAACATTCTAACGGTAGATCATAGGAAACGACACATGCGTCGCCTCGTGTTCTCTTAATTAACCAAATCTCATTACGTTCCTCTTTAATCGAGCAATTTCACCGAATTACACGACAACTTAATTCTATTTTTCTAGTTAATTCGAGAAACTTCCACTGTTTATTTTCCTCTGTTCTTCTAGGTAGCATTATTTCTTTCTTACACAAATTTCGATCGCAGTTCGGTTCAGTTAATTACGTACTATAAATTTTTTTCAAAATGAAGTAGAAAATAGAATTGACTTCTCGATGAATCAATCGATACTTCTGTCGAGTGATTAACCGATAATCTTTTCCTAAATTTTAAATAAATCCAAACTCCTAGAGAGAAATTTATTGCATCAGCGTGATGTAGCTGGTTCTAATAATCCTCCGTTCTGTGAGGTAAGATTCCAGTTAAAATTCAATTTGATGATGACAGCAAATCGTATTTGTTACGTTTGAGGTATAATGTGCGCTAGGAATATGATTTGATAATGTAAGAGGTTAGATTAATCTGTTCCTAATAACATTCTATAGACAATCTACTGTTACTTGTTAATAATGTTTCAGGCTAATTTGCTCCGGTGTTCATTAGCGTGATGCGCAGAATAGAGTTATCTGTGCATGGCAGCCCAACTCAACATTATTGCGTCGCTTGAGTACAAGATTTATGAACGCTCGTTTTAAACCCTATTGGACACGTATTATTCCATACTTGACATCATTTATTTCATACTTGATTACGAGAATTTTAACGATTTCATCTGAAAAGAGGAACACGAACTCACGAATCTCTAATCTTTCGTAACCATCTTCCATATACCATCTCTCTATATCTCTTCGTATAGATCATTTTTCACCACCACGGACCAAGTACACGTTTTCGACAAATTTCCCCCAAGATCTCGCATTTGTTACCGATCCGATAGATCGAACGATATGGCGGCCGGTGAACCAAGAGAAGCAAGATCTCGGTGGCGAACGATAACTTGATCGAAGATAGCCCCGGCGGTTCGATCCAGCTCTGGCTACGTGTAACTCATCCATAACCCGGGTCCAAAGCTAAGCACGTGCCCCGTATAAGCAAATAACTAGACGAGATTCGGATATAAAGCTGGCTTCACGCGACAATCCCCAATCGATCGAAGGAGATTGTTCAAGGAAGCATTGTCTCTTAAGAGCTTCGGCCACCAGGTTGGATTGATTACGTAACCCGACCCGTAACCTGTAAGCCCCGCAGGCTTTAACCTTCGCCGACCGGATCGCGAGCTTTGCACGCCGGAGTTTGATGGAACATCGGGATTAAGCAACCATTGTGTAGAATAGCTCGCGCGGACACCGATGGATCGTGCAAACATGTCGAATCCAAAGTGACGCGTAGCGTCAGTGAAAGACAGGGAATTGAAAAAAACTAAAATGTTCGGGTATCGTTTGTTAAAGAAAAAAAGATTTGGGATTGGAAAATTGGGACTGAACTATGCCAGCGGAGAAAATTGCAAATGAAGCGATACGGTACACGGTGAAGGCAACACGATTGGTTTTCACAAATCCCAAACCTATTGGTTCGCAAAATTCACAAACTTCCCTAAACGGTCTTTATTTTAAAATACCTTATAATCCAAAGTTGCCACTTTTGTTGTCTTCTCGTCACAACTAGAAGTGTCAGAAATCATACTTGGGAATCATAGTTCTCGTGACTCAAAGTGTTTTATCGCTTTTATTCTTGGAAATTAACCAAACATTTCAAATATGTAATAAATATGAAGCAGCTAGAAAAAGCGTTGTATGTACAGCATTGTCTTTACTGTTGTATTTGCATACTACCTGATTAAGTCCAAATATATTAGGTTTCATGTTATTCGATTGCGCTTTCGAACGATCACAAAAATTATATAGTATGAAAATAAAATATAGAACTTGCTAAAAAGAAAACAGCACTCTATTGAAAAATAGGGATACGCGCCAATATTTTTGTAATCACAATGCAATGAATAAAATCTTCAGAAAAGGGGAGAAGAACGGTCATCGATCGAAGTGTGCGTTAATAGGGACAGCATAGTGCCACTATAATTTACGGGAAAGACTGGACTAGAAAGAGAGGTAGCCAGACAGATTGCTGGGTATTCTTGGCATTACGATGTCACGGCAACGTCCAATTAGCGTTCGTTAGGCGGTCCCAGCCACCAAGTGCGATCTCAACGAGAGAGTAATTAACGGTATTAGCCGAACGAGCACGATCGAGAGAAGTCCCCGGATCGCTGCAAGTCGAATAATAGAGCTTACGTTAGCAGCACCGTAAGCCACTTATAACTGGTCCCATGGCGAGTCATTTAAGTGGTCCACTCTGTTCAGAGAGATGCGTCCCCCATTGTCAAGGGGGTATTTATTGTTAGCTTCTGTTCTATGTGATTGCTTGTTGCTCATGGAGTGTCGCGTGTCTGTTAAAACGTGTTTACATTACAGTGGATACTGTAGTGATCGAGCGATTATGGAGTAATTGGTATAATAAATTCTTATTAACAATCGTACGACTACTTTAAATCTGTAGCTTCGGGACAAATGAAATTTATTTAGTAATTTCAGCGATTTTCTTTCTTTTTAAGTTACCTTGCTATAAATTATTCCTGTGTACTTGTTACTCAAAATTTGCTTGCACCGTCCCTAAGAATTTGCATGTTATGAGATGTTGCATGTATGCTGATGGGCTGAAACTCTTCAGACACGTGCTGTACATTACCATGAAGTGCTTTTCTCTTTCATTTAATGGATAATTACAATGTTATATTACCTCGAGTTTCGAACTATCATTCTACGTTCTTTGCAACTCAATTTCACTCCCTCGTAGATACAATATTACTACTATAAATTGTGTAGTATAGAATTTGAGTTACACTTCAACTATTTATAGAAAGAAATTCGATACTCTGTAGAAGGAAACTAATTGGAATATTTACAAAAGTAATAATTGAAAATATGCCAGATTAGTCAAAATGACATTATTCAATCTAGAAGCAGCTCAACCAAATATTAATTGTTGATGAATATGTATATTATACGATTCACGATAAATATCAAAATACTTTATTAGATAAGAAAGTTTTTCGCGAGTCGTATAGATACGGAAAAGACGCTTCTTTTCCTATTTATTCGTGGATTTGCTAGGAGTTCATAAATGATCATAACCGAAAGTAGGCACGTTTTGGAATAGAAACGCATCTATGCAAGACTTTCTTCATCTCGGCCAAGCTGTTCCAGAAACAGGTCGCATGCAGATAGTCGTGGGAAGAACGTTATCTGCAGAAACAGGAGCAAATAATCGAGAATGGAAGGAAAAATACTTGGACCAAGAAGATTGTATCGGTCGAAAGTTTTTCGAAACGAAACGCACCTGGAAGCTAGTAAGAAAGAATTGAACGCGTAGCTCCATTATTGGAACAAATGAAGCGTGTCATGATATTTCTTTCAAAGTGGATTAGTATCGAACTTTTCTTCTCGTGTATAACAAACAAATTTCCATAGGACTCGGTTATTCTTGTGTTTCGTTGCGTGTTTCGCAAAATGAAGACCACAGCTTTTATTTATTACAGCATTTCATACGACCTTCTAGAGAATCTAGGAGTAGGTGAAAAAAAGAAAGATAAGATAGGAAAAAGTATTCTTTGTTATGTACGTTGCATAAAAAATTGTGAAAAACATGATTTTTAAATTTTTATAATATGCTACTATTTTATATTTTATCATTACTTTATACATAGATGCTATCATTATGATTTTTGTTGTTTGGGAAGTAAGAGACACTATTTTTGTCATAAACTAAATAAGCTGTATTGGATAATGCGTGATATACGCAGTATTGGTAATACGAATTGGTTCTATTAGATTTTGTAATGTACATGAATTTCAGTAATATTACGAATCTTATTATTGCTTCTCTTGAATGGTATTAAGATCTGTTTCCATGACAACCAAAAACGAGTTTTCGTATAAAACAAACGCAGCCTGGGAAATTCCTTGTAGAATTCACCTGTACCTCGAAGCTCATAGTTTGAAGAGCTAAACTCCGTTTGGTATACAGTGCCGCTTAAAAGTTAGGAGAGTAGTTGATGATTGAACGTAGGTAGATTGAATATTTCTGTACCGTGTTACACCATTAGCGCTATTAAATGTTAGATATCTTCTTATACATTGTTTGACTGTAAAAATTTATATTTACACCATGTAATATTGTGCTCGAACATTTTACGTACATTTTATATTTAGCATCGGAAAAGTAAAAAAACTTTTACGATGAAGAAGCTAAATAAATTTAAACACACTCCTTGGGTATTCGTCGTTTTATCACCGTATAAAAGAGTTAATAACCACCTACATTCCCACATTCAATATATACATTACTCTTGCTGTACCAGCAATGAATATTTTCCAAGTCTTAAACCAACGTATCGTGTCGTAAAGCTTCCTCGTGTCTCAAAACTCATTCAAAATTAATTGACGTCGTTTAAACGCGTCGGCATACGGCTTTTTACCATCGCTATCCCCACTTGACGAGGCAAAGATATGATAAACTATTTCTTTTTAATATATTTCAGTCGGCAGAATATTTGAATCAACCCAAGAAATTTATCTTGGAACTCGCAAAATTTGATTAAGGATTTAGAAATCTATCAATTTTAAAATCTGAGATCTTTAGAATTTTAGAATCTTAGAACTTTAGAATCCTAGAATTTCAAAAGTTTAAAATTTTTTAGTCTTGAAATGTAAGATTTGAGAGAATTAAACAATTTCAATCAACTTATCACCAAATAATACTTAATATTCTATCCTATTCGTCTACGCTCATCGGCCAATAGAAATTTTAATTTTCTCGGTACACAATAATTTCAGCTATTCGATTATTCCGCGGAAAATTGACAGTAGAACGTTACTCCAACTCGTGAACAAATAAATTGAACGTTATAACAAGTATCAACCTTTCTTTACACCATAAATATCTTCTTTTTCGCGAATATGCTCTACCTGTACTTGCGTCTGCGATTCAAGTGTTTGTAGCATCCACCGCCTATTTCCTCTAACTAGCGATAAAACAGCACTTGACTCCGCCAGGCGTTAACGTTTGCTGTGTGAACTACGGAATGATCCTCGTGAGACCGCAAGGGCGAGGAATCGTAAGAGACCAAAGAACGGATCAGTTCCTGCTTTGTCCTGCCATTTGTAAAAGAAATTCAACGATTCCGCGCTATTTAGCTAAACGCGACGCGTAACGAGTTGGTTTACAGACTCGTCGTGGCCGGGTTTCCGTTTTCTTATACTCGTACGCTCCAAGCTTTCCAACCATCTTCGTTTCGACCATCGAAGAAAATCGAGAAAAATAGAATGTACAGAGGAACAGTGAGCGCGAATGAAAATTTCATTTAACAACCAGACAAACGACAATGTGTAGATGTAATCTATTGATGAAAAATGTCCAGAGGCATTAATTTTCACGCTTTAAGCGCATCAAACCCACAACGAGCCACACTTCACCGAAAGGCGCTACTTTCCTTAATACCGATGATTATTCCCGTCAATTAGAAAGACAAAGAGCTGCCTTTTTTTATCGGAAATCGGTTGATTAACCGTTGGTAATCTCGATCGAAAGTTACAATGCACGTTGTGCAAGATGAATGCTTTGCTACAATAGGGGCCAGGGACTTATTATGCATTGTACCATGCGTTTAATTATACGGTTGCCCGTGCGACGTTAATCCCAGGCTTAACGAGAAGACAATCGGGCCAAGGCTCGCTTTAGTTCTCTTTATACCTGAATAGTCTCGCAATTCGCGTCGTTTGCATGTGAATTTCTATATTGGAATAAAACTTCCTCGTCCGACATTCTGCGCAATACGGTCGTTAGCTTGGTCGTTGGTAATCAGCCTGGTAACTACGACACCTATATACACGGTGTTCCATACCTTCTCAGTGTGTTCTATAAGTAAAAATAAGGCTAAGGTGTCGTGTAACGAAAAGCCTAGAAACCCTTCATTAAGAAGTTAGAGGAAAAATATCTGATATTTTGATCTTATTTTTGCGTACAGAATGCGTTGATTTTAATGGAAAAGTATATTGAGACACCTTGTAGAGAGAGAGAGAGAGAGAGAGAGAGAGAGAGAGAGAGAGAGTTGTTGAAATCGATGAGACTAAACCCGCACCGTCTGTATACCTCCGGTTTGAATACCGCCGCAAATCGATATGCAAGTGTATTACTATTGTTGCAAAGATTCCGATGCGAACGACTTGATGCGTAAATGCCAGTCATATTGTTTCGCTGAAACGGTACATATTCGAGCAATCAATTCGATCAGCGTATCGGAAACTGGCTACCCGGGATCCCCCAGTCCTGATAACAGAACATCAGAGAGCGAACGTGAAGATGCTATGCCAGATTTTTATACGCGTCTAGAGGCGAGTATTTCCCCCTTTTGTGAGTTAGTTTAATAATAAATACACGTAGGAAATAATTTTTTAGAATACAGTTTCTAAATCTTATTAGCGTTTAACCAATACTGAACTATGTACTCGTTTAAGTTCGTATCATTCAGTAGTACTTTCGTACGGCTAAGGAAACTTGATACTCTGATACTGTCTGTGAAAACGAAATATGGAATCTGACACAAAGAAGCTTCGTTGGAAAATAAGTATAATGCAAGTACTTTGTATAACCATTGCAAGTATCTTATCCGTATTGCAAGTATTTATGTCGGATCTCCACCCTTCATAGAGAAGAGAGCAATTCACGTGATTGAAGCAGTGACGCTACAGGTCAGGTTTACTTTTAGTTTTGTTTCGTCTTGTCCTGCACTATAGTATCGCGTTTTGTCGTATCGTGTCACATGTTGTGTAATGTCGTGTCATGCATCGTGTCGTATTCTGTCGTGTCATGTCATGTACTGTCCTATCGTGTGCTATCTGGTATCACATTATGTACTGCGTCGCATTATGTCACGTCACTTTTAGTTCTGCTCCGCTCTCCTGTACTTTTAAGGATGCTGCCTTATTAAACGATCCTTATATCAGATATAAAACCTTGTATGGAAGGTTTTTCCGTCGTATTTTTATTATTGACAAATTAATCGTCGTTTCGTATATATCGTAGCATCTCGTGCGAACATACCTGGCTTTATGAATTCACACATAAATCTCGAAATTTTTTTATGAAAGCTCACTGCTAATGTTTCAGGGAAAAGATGTATCTCGTTCCATTCGAAATCCTAGACGTGTTTCTCTAAGACTTAAGATATTATTACAGCCAGTCAGTATGTAGTAGTAGTATCACACTTGCTGGCGAATTCAGATGATTTGGTGTAAGAAAATATATTATAAATTTTCATATAACTATTACAATTATTAAATAATTTAACGCTTCTATTATTATTTATTTAATGCTATTTATCACTATTCGATCTAGAAAAAAATGACAATTTCATAAATGTAATCACATACTTTGATCATTTTTCCTTCAATAATTAATAAACACTCAATAAATAATTATATACTGTAATAATTATAAATTGATGCGTAATGATCTTGATGTTCAAATTGATACGAATCGGAATTTCCTTATGTGTATTTTAAATTTCCATTAAAATTATTCGAAGTAAAGTTCGATCAAATAATCTTTCCTTTCCGATCTTCCACACTTTGTCTCTCCTTTTCAACGGGATTAAATTTGTTCAGTTTGATACAGCCAAGAAGAACAGATACGTAGTATGCGTAAAATAATTTAACTAGACACGCATTTTAAGCAAAATGTCACCAATATTCGTGGTTACCGTAGTCAACTTCAATTACAACTTTCATGTATATGGTATTGCATCGGCCACGTTTGAATTTTGCTAACAGAGTTCCTATTGTCACGGATGACTATTGTTATCGACGTGACCACCGTAGAGAATTAACGGGATTCCGAGTTCACCATACCAGTGTAATATCGAGTGTTCAACGGTGCACGCTGTACTTGTTGTCGGACCGTTGTTGAAACGTCTCTACATATCCAGTTTCCGCGTCAAGATTTCGAGCACGGTATCACATTAACGTGTAAATAATTCATCTCGCTTTCACAGGTATTGTATTCCAAATTATCGACATATGCGTATTAAATTGGATAACTAAGGAACACATGGTAGAATCTTGATCATGTAATAAATTTTGGAAAAGAAACGAATAATCAGGGTATCATGAGTTATTTTTCTATACAACAGCATTATCCCCCTACATACATAGAAACCTTTATAAGCTGAATTTTGTATCCAGACGCACAACGTTATTCTTTTCCTTGAACAAGAGGAATAACAAGTTAAAAATAAGTAATAATACAATTTGAGTGAATTTTTTAGTTGTCATTGTTGCTAATGTTTCTAGACTTTTTATCTGACACAATGTTACAGTAGCGAGTATCTAAAACCGGCTTAAATAGTTACGAAAAAAATTGTGTGTAAAGGAGGATTCGACAAATAACATTTGTGATTAGAATAATATAAATATCTTAGAGTAGAACTTTATCTTCAAAGAAAAATCGATCGCCGACGTTATATCAGGGAAATTGTATATAAAATGCAAATTACGTACTCGTGTGCCGCTACAGTAAAAGAAAAAGAAGAAAAACAAAGGTTTATCGTGGAAAAAAATTGTAAATTCATACTGAAATTTCTAACAGATCTGTGTTAAAAAATCTGTGTCTAAGAAGTTGGTATTTTCTTTGATGAACTCCATCATCCTGCTAATCTTCCATCAATCACTTTTAAACTTATACGCTCACATAAACCCATGTAAACTTACAAACACAGTTTCGAAGTAAGTCGCACGAGGATGGAGTCGGTACAGTTGATGTAAATTTACGGGGTGACGGTGGACACGAGGACAAAGCGCATAATTCTCTCGGTCGTATACGTGCTCGTCCGTGTACACGCGTTTACTCTTCGAAGTTGCGCGCACGGGCATCGTACGCACGTGCGTGACCGACAATGAGAACCAGCTCGGCCGCTAGCTTGGCCAAAGCAAGGTCAACCTGCGCGGCCACCGTGGTAACGAGCCGAGTATTAAGCGACTGATTTATTATCTCGAGCACGGCGAATTTGCGAAACACGCTTTACACGTTCGCGCCTCCAACTTCGTTAAATATGCCGTAGGTCTGCCTTCAATTAACGAATGTTCACGTTTGCACGTCGCGCCTAAGTCATCGAATTTAATCGTTCTTGGTTCACCAGTTTAACTTTGGGAAGATGGAACTTCGAGCTGTTACGCGAATGACGAAGACAAGCTTCGCCTAAGTTTATCATGTTGGCCAAAATGTTGTCAAGATAGTAACGTACAGTGCAATCGGTCAAGTCGAAAGCGTGGACATGTGGATGGATTTTCGAACATAATTTTCTCGACAAAGAAGCCGCAAACATAAAATTGTTAATCCTATATCTTTGACTTATTTTTTCGCAAGGAATACAGCCACATAAACCCTCGTCGATCGCACCACTTCTTCTGAAATACCTTGTATATTACCCCATCGGAATCATCGCTATTGAAATTTCTAATAAATAGATAAATCTGATAAACTTGTTAGTAATCATAAAATTGAATTAACTAACAATCAACTGATCTTACTAATATCGCTAATTATAGAATGCAAAACATTCTCATAGAACGTGTAAAAATTCATCAATCGAAAGTCTAAAACATCGGAGAAAATATAAACTTGTTTGAAAAAAGGAAGACCTGTAATTTTACTGTTTAAAAACGATAAATACTACTATACAGCAGCTAATACAATTTTGTTTCGCGATATCTTTCCATATCTCCAAGCGTTTTAAGGATTTAACTTGTCTTAGTTGCATGAGACAAGTTGTACGTCAGGAAAACACGTGGAAGATGTACGACATTGTACGTGGCGTGACATAGATGCTGTCGAGTCGTCTTTTCTTGATAGAACTACAGGTGACCAGACCCGTTGGCAGCACGTTGTACGGGAATTTCTTATTGAGATATCGTCCAGAGGAATTTCTACAAGGAATAAATCTAGGTGAGATAGGGTGAGTGGTGGATGACACATGTGACATGCTTCGGGACAGTTCTTTTGTGTGGTCAGAAGGAGATGTAAGGAGAATTCAAAGCAGATCGATATAAGGAGCGTTTCGTAGTACATTTAAAGTATTTCGGAGGTCATGAAATAACGATTACAAACATTACTTCTGAACATTTTTAATTCGTTTACAAAAGAAGTTTACGTAAAAAAATGCGTTATACGTGAACTCGAGAACTAAGAGCATAAATTCAGCCTAATTATTCCGTAGCAAAATAATACTAAGCGATAAAATATATCAGTTCGATTTCTCACGTACTGGTAGACTCATAAATAGGTTGCTGAGTCCGAGTTATCGATGCATCGTATATCGCTGTTGTAATACCACGTAATACCATAACACACTTACTGTATCAATTAAGATCATGATAATGATAATATCTACGAAGCCCGTTGATGCAGTGACTGTCGTATTAATTGTTACTACAATGCACATCGTAAAGCATACCTATTAGGATAACGATCGTAAACTCCACCTAACCACCGATAGTGAATATTCAAAGACGATAAAACAGACTCGTCTTACTGGCCCCATTGTATTAAAGTGTTTCTAAATTTCTATTCCATTCGAATTAACATTTAAGCGCTATGTATAAATACCTTTACTTCTCTCTTTTCTTCAAGAAAATCGCATGAAACGAGGACAATCGCGATTAAAGTGGAAAGGAAGACGATATATTCGGAAAATTAGATTCGAAACTATGTGTTGGCATAGTATGTATCAACTCCAGTCAATTCATCTTAGATACCGAAGTGTCTGAGCTTTGGTAATCAGAGCTCAGTCAGGAATCAATTACGTAACATCCATCGAAGTATTCAGATTTCCATGGTTTCATCTTGATTCGGAGCTTAGTTAAGCAGCTTTTAATGTCTGAATTTCCCAAACTTCGCTCCAATCGTTAACATGGAGCTTGACACGACTACCGTACAACAAACACAGTTTACGTAGTACGATAGCCACTCAGGCTAAAATTTTGTTTTTTTTTTTTTTAAATCGAAACAATTATAGTTTCGCTATAACATTTTATTTCTTCTGTAATGGACGTATTAGTGTAGAATGTTTAAATAAAGCAGTAGTAAATTAAGTTTCTAACAGGGATATTTAATCGAAGCCATGAATTGCGAAACAGCACAAGTCCACCAATCAATATTTCGAGAAACCACTAGTTTTCATTTTTTTTAATTCGTGTTTAATTATGTTATATTGTGGCGGCTGTGACGTCAATCCACATTAGAGGCCGGAGGTGTGCAGGTCTTCACCGCGTACCCTCAATTACTTCAAAAATCCACCATAAACTTAAACTTTTAGTTTATTGCTTCCGTAAGTGTTATCGGTTTATGGATGGTCCTTGGAACAGTCCTTAGGTAATTATACGGCCCTACAAATTACGGGGAAAGCAGGTAGCTAATAGGAAAAACCTAATGGCAAAAAACCAAATAGGTGACTAACGAAAAAGCTGGTTTTTCCCATCACCTACTAGCCACGTTGGTAGGAGGCTTCCACCTCCTATTTTTATTCATTAACGTGGACTTTAACCAATTGGCATCGTGGATCGTTACCCTCACTTTTCCTAACGAAAAGTGCGAACAGCGAATCCGCGTTGTTAGTTCAAAGGAACACACCCACACCGAGCTTTCCTCCGTAATGACACGAGAACACCTCGGGGTTAAAAACTCCAACTACGAGAGAGTCAACACCTCTCGGTGGAGTCCGTTACTTAGAATCGTCAAACAACGGTCGTTACAAACGCTGATCCAAGTTACTCGACACCTCCGGTAATCATCGTCCGAACTTATCGAATCGCATCTACTCGAGTTCGTTCTTGTAATCGCGCACCGCGAACCTAAACGGTAAACCGTTAGTTTTGCGCCAAATGTACTGTACGAGTATATGTTGTTAAATAAACATTGTTGTTATTAAATATATTCGAGTTATTCTCAGCCCTATCACGCCCATCGCCTCAATATCTATTTTCCCTAAAGGACTATTTATAGATACATCTTCATTAAGTCCGTATTTTTAACGTTATTAAAACGTACCATCTTTCTTCTAAAAAAATTGATAAAACGGTAAACTCGCATTGTTTTAGAAATTAGTATTTTATTAAAATATATATTTATTAAACAATATTTGTTAAACTTAATCATAAACCCAAATTTCACTTTCATTGACAAATAGTGGCTTATAGGTTTGTCAATGTACTCGATACTTTTCTGTATAAAATTTTCAAACTATAAATGTCGACCTGAATTCACCGACGTGAACGAAGTATCCAAAACGAAGTTACTCAAATAATTCCACTAAATAGTATGAAGGAAACGTAAATACAGTCTCGTAAAAAGAATGATAACAAGTGTAAACAAATGACGAGATTATTGCCAAGAAACGAAGTAAAGGGGTCGTAGACGAAAGAATAAAGTCCAGTAGTGACATTAAAGAGCGTAAAATTCGTAATCCACACATTTGAAATTGTTGTTAAGGGATCAGTGTACCGGACAATCCACGAGGCAACACGTGAAACCAAATATTGGCGAGAAGCCAAAACTAATTACAGCGACCTCTGTTCTCTCTTTCTCTTACAGTTTAAAGGAACTGCTAACTTAGACACAGTCATCGTCCACGTTTCTAAGTAAGTAGCCTGTCCTTGAAGCTAAAGTTTGGCTTGTAACATTGCTACTTCTGGGTACTTGAGCTTATTCATTAGAATATAGATATTAGGTGTCCTTTTACAGACACGTCTTTTACAATGATGCATCTTTATAGAAACATGAAACTTAATCTGTCAAACGTTGTGATCTTTATCTTGATAGAACAAAATAGATTATACGTAATTCGATAAAATAATATAAAACGAAAAATGTTGTGCATCCATTATTTCCTTATAAAACGAAAGAAACTTTTCTGACGACCTAATGACATAAGAATATCGACGAATAATCGATTAAATTTAATTCATGAATTTTTTAACCCAAATGGTACATGGCAATACATATTTCTCTGAATTCAACAATTTTTTAGATGGTTACCAAATAACTGAGTTAAACATTGGGAGTTTCTACAAATCAGCAATGGCATAAAAATATTATCGTTTGATAACCAAGTATACGGTGAAACTCGCAAAGTATATTATATCGATATCTCTCTGCAATTGATATTTTTTAGAATCTAAATTTTCTAGAAGCTTAATTTCTCTTCCCTAACGTTACACGACTCTCGAGAATACTTGGCTTCGTGCGCACCTTTACATATGCTTCGCTCAGAAAGTGAATATAGAGGGAGAAAATGGTTGGAAGAATAATATAACGTTACAGGAACACGGGACTGTGTATACTTTCAAACGGAACTCGTATGACTTTTCCATTTGTTATTGTCAATATGGTTGTAGCTTTTCATTTGTGTTCCCTTGGATTGAAGTATCAAAAATATCTACGCTTTTCCAAGCCGAAGAAACTGTAAAGGGGACCTTATAAAAGGCCACCATACGATTATTCTTCGATATTCTGTGCCTAATTTTTGTTTACTCAGAGAAATTTATTTTTTTAAACGAAGTTCGATGGAAGAGATTTAGGATTATTCTGAGGTCGATCGACTTATATTGAAATATAATAAACGACACTACTGAATTTAAAAGACCAGCTTAGAATTTTGTATCATCTTAAGAAATACGACAAATTTTCTGTTATACTGGAAGAGAAATTTTTTATTTAATTCTAATATTTTACTCTCTGGTATCACACGAGATTCTTATTGACGCGAAAATTACCATTAAAACCAATCATTACCCTGATTTTCACAATCACTCGCTCATATCCAACTCGCATCATAAAAATCTCGCAACAATTATTCCAGCTTCTTTCCTCGTAAATCTTGTTGAAGACGCGTAAGCGCGAAATAGAAGGAGGGAAAAGAAACTGGAGGGTTGCACTGATAGTCTGGTAATATCGGTAAAATATTAAAGTACCTACGGGAAGACGTCTTCGCCCCAAGGCTGGCACACCGAAGAAAAGTCCATAAATAGGGTTTTTACGGGGCACCCGCAAGCTATCAGCGAAATTTAGTCCAAGGAATCTCTTACAGCCGGAATCAGATACCTAGGAAAAGTGAAAATCGGATCCGATGGGAGGCTCTCCGACGCGAGATTCAATTGTAAGTCCTCTGTCCCTGAAGAGAAGCCATAAAGTTGCCATGCTGGTCTGCTTGCGAACACGTTGCCTTGTACGCGTTTGCACGTCGACGAAGATCCGTGCAAGCTGCCGCGAGACGCGGAACTTTCGTTTCCGCTGACGTGCACAGACACGCGACATCTTGTAGGAGGGAGGGTGCGTATGGGTGTGGCTGTGTGTTTCTTTATATACAGGGTGTACTGTCTTAATCTTTCGACACTAAGGTTCCTAACTGACCGATCGTTCTTTCGTTACTCGTAAAAATTCCTACATACATAATATGAAATTTGGCTTTATGTCAAGCTTTTTACCTTGCAACGTGTGCTTCGATTTGTTTAAATCTATTGTTCCAATCTATTGAGAATTCTGGTACGTACGACGGATGATTTTTTTTTTTGAAAATTCAGATATTGACTTAGGATACACGTGAAATGAACACATTTACGACATCGTGCGCTATCCGAGTTACAAGCGTTAACATTAAACAAGGAACAACGTGGGAACTTTTGAGTAGAAACGTACCAACTTCTTCCAATTTCTATTCTTCTTTACGAATTTTGCTTACAAAAAGCCACTCCAAAATTATGCATATTAATTGATATTTAGAATATCGATGATTCTAGTGATTAAAATTAATAGAACACCCTGTAGATGGCGAGACAGTAGCTGTAGAGGGTAAAGGAAATTACGAGGAAAACGCGAGAATTCTGTATGTATGAAAGCTTGACGGGGTCTTCTGGTAACGCGTTCTCAAGTTATGCTAGTGTTGATTTACGCACTCACCGAGGATGCCGCGGTTCCTGCGTCTCTTGACTTAGCAGTATAATCATCTGTTCGTGGAGGAATGTCGTTCTGCGGAATGGAATGCAGCATCGAGACTTATGCGAATGACATAAAACAGAGAGAATGAGAGCAAACTGTTTGGATTAACGTTTGATGGATTTCAAACTGTTTTTCAATTTAATCAAAATGAATGGAAGACATTAAACATGCTGAGCGTTCGGGTATAGGTATAAAGAGACGATGATATTTCATATTTTTGAAAAAATATGATGGACTCTTGCAATATGGCTCGTTCGCTGTAGTAATCACGTAATTCAAAATGTGCAGTTTTTCAGTTAAGAGAAAAGCTGATAGCTTTTAGTACTTTTTACGAGTTACGTCCTGTAAATGAGCTTCCGAAACTTATCACACGAGCAGCGCTACTATGTTTTTATGTTTGCTGCTATCAGTTTGCTTCAACGATGACGTATTCAGTTGTATCGTTATGATATTACGATAGCCGTGAAGTTCATTAAAGTTACTAAAAGTGTGTCGTATTCTGCGCTATTGCTATAAAGGTAATTATAACTTGCTTCTTTTTTTAATCATTTTAATAAAGTATTATTTCAACTTATGACTTTATCGGTAAAATAATACGCGTGACTCCTGTTGAAACTTTTTCGAACGATAGCCAGGAAATATCAAATAAATCTAGATTGTGGAGTGAATTTCGCACGGAGAGTACAATAACTCAGAATGAGGATAGTTTCAAAAGTAAAATGTGAATTTATCAAACTAAATGACAATATCATAATAGTTTTGTACAAGTTCGACGTCTCATTATACCGATTTGATATTTTAGTGTATAATGTTAGTATGATATTATACTACGTGATAGCTAATTTCTGTTGGATGATAGTACGTACTCAATTTAGAGTTTGTAGAGTCTGATAGAAAGCATGATCTTTGCTACTCGATAAGATAACACACAGAATGGGATGCATTTCCACATTCGGCTATCTCGTGCTCGTCCTAATGGCATACATAAAGCAATCATAGTGAATAATTTATTCGACTGATAGCCAACTTTATAATATCGAATTTTTATGTTTAAATGGACAAAATTATTTTTCATAGGATTAGAGTAGTATCGACGTCGAACGTTCAAACATACAATATGAAATATACCGAAAACTTTTAAAATTTATATTCGATCGTAAAACGCGTACGATTTGCATTTTATAGCTTTTTTTCACCACTTGCTTTTTTACGTAGGATTGCCTCCTTGCCGCTTGTATCAAAATTCTCAGGACATCCTCCATATATATATATCAAAATTTGACCAGGCTTTTTTCACACATTTTGCGCTGCAGTAGGAAATTTGCGTAAACACTCGGATGCATCGCAATTATTTGCATACGCCGTCTCGCGGTGCGTAACAACCACTTTCCATTACACGTTCTCGCGATCGTTATCGGCATATTACGATAGTATCACGAAGGCTTACGGTACATTATGTCGTCATTTGCTGAAACGCTCGTATATTCAGGGAACAAATTGAGCTTGTTTGCTGATACATGTTCCCTCGAATGTCTCGCGTCTCTTCCAAGAAACGATTTCGTTCCCGACATATGCATTTCCCATGATTTCACGCCATGTCATGATAAAGTTTTACGTTGATTTATTAACAATAGTAAAATAAGAAGCTACAATGGCTACGAGAAACATTTGCGCGTTCTCATATTTTCCAATTAAGCGTTCTTTTTTCTTTTTTTTTTTTGTCAGCTTGTATATGTATATTTTATTTTTCATAGTACAAAATTTTCGTATTCATAAAATAAATCCAACGACACTTGTTCTATGAAAGTATGAGGTGATAGCATCGGAAATTCAGACACCGATAAACATTTCCCAGTTCATCGTGGCCGTTAGAAGAGGTATTTTTACGAGGAGCATCTTAAAATCACTGCAGGCCAAGTTGAGAGTTGTTCTCCCAAAAGGGTACTTCAGTTCGGAACAGAAACCAGTCAGTCGGTGCTTACCGCGACTAAATTAGTGTAATTCTTGGTGGCACGAGACAAACGCTAGATAAACTAAAATAGAAAGGAATCTGAAGGAATAGAAGGATCATAATCCAAGCTGGCGATATCATAGATCATTTTATTTCGCACGCTTCGTTTCAAAGTTCTTTATTTCTTTCGAATATGAAAGTACGTGAATAATTATTACATTCTTCATTATCATTTACTTTATTTTTCGCTACTTCATGTAAGAATCTAAACGTGCCCCGAATAAATGGACAAATAAATAAAAAATAAATAAAACTCCGCAAACAACATAACCATTAACGGAAACGCGAAACTTCAAATTATTCCATAATGCAATAAAAAATTATTACATCGATAGAAATGACTAATCCTAATGAGTCGGCGCTTCCTATTTCTTAACGTGCCTGACGTATGCTTTCGTGAAATGATACAGCAAGCTACGAGGAACCGCAGCCACGCGTCGATAACGCTAAATGGTAAAACGCACAGCAAACTTCATTAATGACACGGAGTTACAGGTTACGGCACGATATTATTAACAATAACCTACGTCGTATCGCGTCCGGTATGCTTAAAATTCACCTCCCGGTTCAACGTGCACGCGACTGCTTTATCGTTGTTACGACTAAACGACTCTTAGTACCAAACGAAACACCCACGGCGTTATAAACGAGCTGAAACCGCGTGAATTCATGTATCAACCGAATCCACGTATTACATTAACGAATTACTCTCGATTGATGTTTGCCGGGTTTAGATTAATTTCTGACTCTCACAGATTACCCAGAAATTCTCGAGATTCGTGCTATTTCAACTATCATCTTTTTTTATTCTACTTGCCTTTCGTATTAACTAAAAGATTGCAAATTTTAAATTATATTATTGTTACAGCAAAAGAGCAACATTTTTTTTAAAAAACATATAATTTTTCATTAATCATAATTTTTCAAAAATATCAAATATATTTTATCTCTTTATACATGTGAATGCTCCAAATGTTTAATGTTTACGTTTTATATAGCCTTGCATTTATTTGCAACATCTCACTTGTTGTTCGTTCCACGTATATTATTCGTTCATTGCGAATAACAAAAATCGATAATGCACAAAAAACAATGAGCATCGTGATGTGTCCGGAGATTGTTTATCGTATCACTCGCCTGACGAAAGGAATTCATTCGAAAAATATTTGTTATTTGAAATAAAGTTTATCTTCATGTTACAGGAACCGTAACTTGAAATCAAATAAAACATATAATAATACGTAACAGTACTAAAATAATAATCTGAATATATTAATAATACATCGCGTTGCAAAAGAGAAAAGCCCTTGGTGAATTGAAACTTTTAAACTTATATCATTGTTTCCGAAGTCATGAATAATCCTTGATTGTTACGTCGTGGTTAATTTCGAATCGACTAGTTACGATATGAAACTTTGTCCTGATATAAACTTCTGTCTTTGCTAAACGTATCCTTTAATGATTCAAGAAACATTTGTTATGATCTCTGACTTCTGTTCATTTACGTAATTACTTTTGAAAATTTGTGTCGTTTTACGATCTGAGAGATTTTCGATACAAACTTCTTTTCAAAAAAGTTCCCATCTCTCGTTCCAATCTAAATAAATTCGATCATTGGATCGTCGATGGCGACCATTCCTCTTAAAAGAAAAATTACTCCTCTTTTGCTCAAAAATGTTTTTTCCGCCTTCTTTTTTTCTCCTTTAAAATCGTGTCACGTGATCGCAGTAAAATACATATAAGTACTCACGCGTTTTTCGTGACCCCTATATAACGATCGATTATCCTCGACAGATATATTAGACAGTCGTTTCCTCGAGGATTCCGGTTGTGCCAGTGAATGTGCACGCATCAATCGACGTGACGAAGTGGTGTGGTACATAAATTGAACGAAAACCAACAATGTCCGTCAGTTATGGCCGAGTCGTCACGCACCGTCGTGAATTATGGACTCGTTTTTCCCGATGTTGTTCGCCAAAGCGATTATGATGACACGCCCGACGCGACCGGTCATATCCTCCGTGTTTTATGATCTAAATGCGAAAGGATTGTCATGGCCGTATTCACGGCAAACAAATCATCGACCGCGCGATTCGACCGTCAGATTGGCTTCCCGAATTATCCAGCCGCCTTCACACACGCCATCCCGTTGATTTTCATGCTTTATAACGGACAGGATAAATTATTCGATGGACAGCAGAGCTGAACAATGTTCGACGTTGAAGCAGACTAAGACACTGAGTGGATTTCGGTGCAATGTTTGAATAATCGTAATGTGCTTTTAACATTCGAATAACCAATCGCTAATCATTTGCTAAATATGACATGTAAGTGTACTTAACACAGGGAAGGCCTGTTCGAAACTGTATATCAAGGTAAAACAAGTAAAGAAACTATATATAATAGATATATAATAGTATATAATAAATACCACATATGCATTTATATCATAGAATCTGAATAACTCTTACTCTATTTGAAAAAAGTGGAGTACAACAATTTTTCAAGAATTTATTCTGCAACATTTTGTTCCGTTGAAATCTATTTTCATTGAGATTTTTTTTGCAAAAATTGTATATTGTATTGAAAATACCCTATGCCCAATGCAAATATTTTTATAGTAGCAATAATTTCTAATTTCTGTTAGTCGTAAAATTTCATTAATGATGCAATTGTGCAAAAGGTCTCTGAACTAATTACGCGCAATATGTTCCTTATCAACGCGATACGAGCTAAATTTTGTAGGAAAATAAGTTATTGCTTTATTACAGTCGTGTCTTGAATTTAATGATGGAAAATGAAGAACGTCATGTGGGAAGAAACATTTATATAAATCTTTCTGTAATTCAACTTGGAGTTAGTTCTAAATTCTTGTAGATGCAATTAGTTTTAGAGAAAGTAAATGTTAAAACTTATGAAATGATCAGAAATAATGTCGTTTATTAATATTATAAAATATTAATAAAAGAAAAAATTCCCTGAATGAAATATCGAATGTGTACGATAATTAAAATAAGTTAATTAACGGTGAACATTTTTTACTGTAAATATGCATGTACCTAATTAATTTCAATTACACTAAATTAAGATGGTGTTAATTGGTTCAACCATGTACTGTAACAGTTATTGATAGAAAGCAAACGTTAAAATGTGAAAAATATTTCTATTTAATCATCTCTTCTAATTTTCCTTTTCTTTTTTGTTTCGTAACGAAGATTAAAGATATTATAAAAATTCATTTGAACTCAGATATTAATTGTATTTGTACCGTTTCCTAGTTCATTTTACGTTTAAATCGCTCGTTACACAATTTATGTCAGTTCCATAAAATACTAAATACATTGGTAAGCTGGTTAATACTTGAATGTAGAAAGTAATAAATGTGAAATATGTCTGTGTGCGTCGGGATTGACCCAGTCTCCACCATCTAAGGGTTAAAATTAGATGAATCAGAAAAGAAAGACATTAGGAACAAACGGTTTTTCTCGTTCCAAAGAACCGTAGATTTCTCCTAGAATAATGGGAGAAGAACTTTTGATACTACATAAGATCTTATCGCGTGGCAAACCGCGGAAGGATCGTAATCCTGATATAAGTGAACCATAGACTGTGTTAGGTACCACAGAATCGTATTCTATCTGTTTTGAACCACCTCGAATCCCCAGAGACTAATTTCTTTCATGTTTTTCCAATCCAAGGACTGAAAAGCAATTTTTACCTTTCAAAAAATTTAATCTTCTCCATGTGTATGATATCTTTGATATCAGAGACAAAGAACACGTATCAACTTTTTAAAGGAAATATTCATAATTTCGATAGATGTAACTATTTTAGTAGTTTTGATGTAATTTAATTAGGCGACATAAGTGAATAGTAAGATCAATTTTTTTTTAAAATGAATGTTTGGAAATATCAGATGTGTCGCTATTAAGAATTTTTATATTGCTTTTATTGCTTATACATATCCTGTAAAAGTAAATGTAAAAAAATGTAAATGAAAGAGTTCAGATCTATAATACAATGGACGAACGTTTACATTTTACAGGTAAATATTTGTATGAAGAGAATCTTGGCACTGGGTTTGATTCGGATTTACAAGGTATAATCATTACGTAATTCGAAAATCTTCTTCAGCGTTGAAATTATTACTTGATTAATCGATTAAATCATTAGTTTCATAAGTATGCGATAGATTTCGGTACTTGTGTTAACCACAACTACTACTAGGCAAGAGGACAATCGGTATAAGTCGCTTTAACGTCATGTCAGGTTTATATTTTGTTGTTTGTTACTTAAAAAATAATTGTACATTGTTTTACGTACACCATTAGTGAAAGAAATGAAAATACGCGTTCTTTGTTATCAGAAAATTACCTTTCTTCCGGTAATGGATCCGATTATTTATCTGGTAACGAAACAAATTTGTCTGATCGCGATGATGGTAAGCGAAATGAAAACTTTAAAAATATTTGCTCGGTGTTGTTCAAAACTCACTCTATCTAGAGCGTACACCCGTGGAAGAAATGAAAAAGAAATACATGTTTGATCTACTACGTTATATTTCGCATTACCACTGATTTTGCCAAAGTTTGTCTACAATACAATTAAATATGAAATAAGATGAACCTTGATGCAGGGAATGGCGGGTAAAGTTATAATTCATTCAAATTTTTCAATTGACATTTAACATAAGTCACAATTTTTTGATTCAACCTGATTTTTCTTAAACAACCATGGCGGCTTTCTTTCATTTCTCTAGAAGTTCAGTTCATCTATATTTTATTTTGTAATAAAACTCGTCTTTTTGTATCTTTACTAGCATCGTCATTTTCTTTACAAACTAATCCCTAAAAACCTTATTTATCTCGGCTTTAATGCTAATGGTCCTACAATGATCGGCTTCTGAACACTTCAATTACATACTACACACCGAGCTTGATCCCATCGCTAGAAGCAACGCCTCGGTTCCCTCTGTTCTAATGGAATGAGATTTACTTGTCTATCTTCCTAGCTGTCAAGGGAGCATCCCTAAGAGGCCGCTGCGTTCTCCGATTCCAAAGGAACGCTCTCAGTTTTCAGGCTCAAAGCGATAAATAAATCCGCGAGTTTTATTGTGTGACTCGAAGGCTCAAAAGGAAAATTCAATGCGGATGAGGAAGGGAGAGACTCGACGACCTCTTTTGCCGCTCTTTGCTCGCGCGTTGGAAGCGCTTCCAACGAGGAGAATTAAGAAGGAATATTTTGCGGAGGCTCGGATATTTTGTCCTGGAAAGTCTTTCATCGAATTTTATAGTCGCTACACCGCTGGCATTTCCAACGAAATTTTTATCCCCGATGGATCACGGCTTCTCGGATCATACAAATGAATTTATGCTCGCCATTTTCGTACAGAGATTTCTCTTCATGCTTTTAGACGAAAATTCGGAAGGATTTAACTCGTATTATTAGACTCTTATGCGTATGATTAGGTTTGCGAAAAATTAAGAATGCTTCTACGTAACACGAAGTTCAAAAATCTATGTGTCAATTAACGAGCACTGGAACATGAAATGTTTACGTATCGTATTAAGTTGTTGAGAAAATTCATAACGAAAACTAAGAAAAAATTAATTACTAATCGACGTACTAATACTAATACTACTAATTAATCAGTATGCGAATGCTATGATAAATACAATGGAGTGGCAACACTTACCGTAGTCACTGTACTCGCGACGTGTTTAATCCGATTAATATAAAGCAGTTGGTTCCTTTTAAAAAAGGCTCGAAGACGAAGGTCCAAAGAATGTGAAATAAAAGATGTAGCAAATGAAATACATGGTCGTGTAAAAAGGACTTGGTCGTCTGAGAATTTTCTCTATTACATTCTCCCGCTGTTATCGTGCCCGGACATTCGTCACGTGGCAATTAACGCTGTGGAATATGATGACGCGAGCTGGAGGTGTTGGCTCGTGCTCGTTAATTTGTTTACCCGAGCCAGAATTAAAAAGCATATATTTAGTAACCGTTCCCTAATTAAAATACATAACTCAGCCGCTGACGAGGAGGAAGAGATCATGCGTTGATACATATTTATGACCCAATTACGTCCACGACGCGTACCGGTCGTCCATGAACTAGCTTTTGCCGGAACCGCCCTTTCTGCCGCAGCGGGGAGTTTATTTCACAAAAAAAAAAAAAAAGAAAAAGAAGAAAAGGGGCACGGTTTGTTCGCCATGGAGGAAACAGACCGGCAAATTACTCCTTGCTGCCGCTTAATTCGCGGTGCATCACAGCGGGAGGGGGAGAAAAAAGGGAAGACAGATTGGGAATGGTTTACAAGGCCGAACGACGTTCAGGAGGAATTTTGCTGTATGCTCGATTTTGAAATAGCACAGAGAGGGCATTGTTTAGAATGTTTCACTGATTCTGAAATAACATGCGTATTTGCCGTAGCGATATAAAGCAATGGAGAGGTGATCTTGTGGCGTATTAAAGTTTGTAAATTAACGAACCTCAGAAAAACTACTTGAATTTCAAACGCTGACTCGTCGAGCAAACATACGTAGCGAGAATCAATGAAAATATAATAAGAATTACATAGAAAATATTTGTTGCTAAAGTTCTAAGAAACAGCACGATATAATAGAATTTCTTATTGTTTTATATCAAATGCAAATTATTTTAATAATATCTAGGTGATTCATCGAACATTCGATTTGCCCAAACGAAACAATCGAAGTGGTAAACGAAGTGCAAGCTTTTGTTCGTCGGTCCCCTTTTCCCGAGATTGGTTACGAGTAATATTACGCAATTTCACTTGTTCGCAGGAAATCAAATTTGTTACGAGGTATCAATAGAGGAATTCATCTCCCCTATACATATACTGCTCTTGTTTGAAAGTTAACAATGGTCTTGTCAAGTTCGCATTTAATGTTATTGACAGTCGTGTGTCCACTATTATATTTCATATTTCGTGTCCGACACTGGTCGAAAAAAGTTCATAGCATAAATTGCTTTCGTTTCAAAGAAACTTCATCGAAATACGAATAATGAACCGAATAATAAAATAATGTCGTTTAATATTAAATCTTTCGCAATATTTACAACGAGGAAAATAGCACAGATTGTAATGTTACCCAAACCAAACAAAAATCCACATTTAACTGCATCTTACAGGCCAATATCATTACTACCTGCGTTTTCCAAACTACTAGAAAAAATAATATATAATCGCCTAAAACCAACAATAGAAAAAGAAAAACTAATACCGGACCATCAATTTGGATTCAGGAATAAACACTCCACAATAGAACAAATGCATAGACTCGTCAATGAAATTTTACAGGCATTGGAAACAAAACAATATTGCACGGCACTATTTATTGACATTGAAAAAGCATTTGACAAAGTTAACCATGAAAAACTTCTTCAAACTATCAAAAAGCAATTTCCAGAACAAATCTACAAATTACTCAAATCTTACTTAAACAATAGAACCTTTG
>NC_057780.1:13772982-13774218 GCF_014825855.1 Bombus pyrosoma
CGCCAGATATGCAAAAAAGTATAAAGAAAGACTTGCAACACACCCAAATCAGCTGGTTGCTGAAACGAATAAAACAATAATAGAAAGAAGACTGAAGAAGAAGCATCCTGCAGACCTCACAATAGAACAATAAACAACCTGGAAGATGGAGTCCCGCTGGGGGTAACCATCCACATGCTATATTTCATCAAAACTTAAATTATAATATTTTACCAAATGTCCTAATGGACAAATTGTAAAATGTAAACAAACAATAAATAAAAAAAAAATTTACAACGAAAATTCTTTCGCTTCATGTGCTTATGTACGAGTGTGAGAGTGTAAAAATATTGTAATATTTTTATACTCTTTGAAATCATACGTATAAATGGAAGAAAATACAAAAATTTTTATAATCTCCTGCCCTGTTTATAAACTTATTTCCTTTGTTTTTGTAAATTGTGTTTATTTACAAATCTTTGTCACTTAACGCGTGAGCTATCACGCTCCTTTTAGATAAGCTATCGTTAATAATCTCTTACGACTTTCATTAGGGAAAATTCAGATTAAATTCCAGCCCCCTAAAGACGCCAGAAGAACTTAATCCAGTGGATCTTAAAATCCTTTTCCCTTTGCTGCCAGCAGTAAGAATAACTGATTAATTAAATGCTGTATTATGCAACGAAACTGGATAGAAATACGAATTAATTTTAAATATGAATGTTTAACATGTTAATATGATTAGTCTGCTAATAATAACATACTTTGTACATGTACCTATAAAGTATGAAGTTAAATGATATGATAATTGTTCGAAAATTTTTGAATATATTTTTGAATATTAATCGTCGATCAACTTTTCGATCGTTAATTAATTTTCTTACAGAACACGTTTAATGTTTGCGGAATTGTGCAAAATGGCCGAGGAATCTGTTCCACGTGCCATGATCCTTTTGTTTCTAACTCAACGATACGTAAAATTTTCGCTTCGTTTATGGTAAACGAAACGGTATTCTATGTATTATGCGATCGTGAAGGCCTCGATGACTTACGATTTTATTTTTTTTTTTTATTATATTGTTTATTTTTAATTTTACAATTTGTCCAGTGGGACATTAGGTAAAATGTTATAACATATGATTGAATAGCATGTGGATGGTTACCCCCAGCGGGGTGCCATCTTCGCGTTTTTTAGTTTATATCCTTTATGAGATCAGCTGGGTGTTTCCTTTTTAGTCTTCTTTCTATTCTTGCGTT
>NC_057780.1:13775696-13956468 GCF_014825855.1 Bombus pyrosoma
AGAGTGTCTCTATGAACTTTGTGAATTCGTTGTTGTTGTGCTCTTTTATTTTGTTTTTTATTTCCTTTGCAAGTTTGTTTAGGTGTTTTTTGTTTTCTCGTGATCTATGTTTTTGCCATTTAGCTTTTGCTTTTCTTTTTTCTCTAATTTTTTCAAGGATGTCTGGCGGAATTATTTTGGTTTGTCTTTTGGTTGCTTCGGGTATGGTGGATGCCCATGCTGCTTCTTGAATGGTTTCTGTAAGTGTTGTTACTGCTTGACTTACGATTTTATGGCTGAAAATCGTTATTTACTTTGAAAACTCTATCAACCGTTTTGCCATTCTATGTAGGATGCATTACGTGGCTCGCGGTTATGATCGATCATCCGAACGCAAAGTCGTGCTTCTTGAAAATATTCTATAGAGAGTTTATTTGGCCATAAATCGGAAAAGTAATCGCCATAAGAAGCGCGCACAGCTATTGCGAATACTTTAAATGCCGTGGTCGATCATCTCGATCCATCGTTCTCTCGTGAGAAATTTTGGAAGCGCCATGTACAAAGAAGGACATTGCTTATCATTTAAAAAATGTTCAGTTTCGACGAATATCAAGTAAGCAGGTTCACGTAAGTATTCGAATACTTGTTGGTACTCTTTACGAATACATTGGCTCACGAAGGTATTCCAATTTCCACCACAGAAAACTTTGATGCCCATATTGTAGTATCGTGGACAGATGGCCTAAGAAATATCCATAAACAATATTGCGAAAAAGCCTAAGTACCGTCAGGCCAAAAGGGCCTGGAAACTTCAATGGGCCGAGCGGCCAATCAATGTTTTTCTTTTATTATTTAATTTGTACTTTACAATTTGTCCAGCTGGACATTTGGTAAATTTTTCTAGTTTAATTGCTAAATAACATGTGGATGGCTACCCCCAGCGGGATACCATCTTCGAATTTGACTACTTTATTTCTTTAGTGAGGTCAGTGGAGTGTTTTCTTTCCTAACCCATCAATGTGTCGTCGGTCCTTCAGTTGAATAGTTACGCAGAAAGAAAGCTTATATGACCATGACCGTGGACGGTTGCGGAACACGTACGTGGTAGGGTTATGAGAAAAGACAAAGGAATGCTTAAAGGAAAAGGTCGAATTAACGGGGAGTCGTTAACTAAAAGCCGAGTTGTGAGGAGTCGAGTGTTGAGTCAAGAGTTGTTATGAGTTGTAAACTATTAGTTGTAAATTGTGAATTATCTATTTAGTTGTCTTAGTTATAGCACATTATTGTATTTAGTTCACGTTAAATAACCATCGTTTCTTGTTTAATCCATTCTAAATAGATCTATCTATCAATAAACTTATCATATATGATAAAAATCATTAGAAACCCTAACTTCTAATATTTCTGAATAAATAAAATCCTATAATATTGTACGCGTTGTATATAGATCTCTAAAAACTTCCATACACATTAAATGCATCGTGTGTAAAGTAAACACAGGCGAAAAATCTGACGGGTTATCAGGATCGAATCGTTTGCATCGGTGTTTCATCCTCACAATATTTTCCAAGTGATCCGAGAGGCACTAAATCCTAGTATGTATCTCCGATCCAGCAGATAACGACGTTCCTTAGCATTTCCTTAGTCCATCCACTTACCTAGGGGAAATCAATAATTCATCGAAGTCTTTGAGCTTCGCTGCAGCCTCTGTTGGTTACCAACGAAAAGGATACAAACGTTGAAAAAGAAAATCCAGACATTCAAGCATTCAGATTCGATGATTATTATCAAAGGGGAAAAGACGGATAGATGGTGGAGCAGCCACGAGATGGTGAACGAAAGGGAAGGGACGACGAGAAACGCCGACAGAGATAGGAAAATAGTACTTTCGAGCAGTCGTGATCCCGAAGGGGTCTGGCTCAATTAGCAAAACCGTTACTTCCGTGAAACGAGCTTCGTTCCAAGGAAGGCGGAACTTAGGGATGACAGGGAAGACGTCGTGGCAACAGCGTCTTTCCTTTCCTAGCGTCTTGCATTTTCTGTTTTGATTTCTCTCTTCTCCGTGCACGAAATATCAGCGAAGATTAAACGTAAAAAGAGAAAAACACTTGGAAAATATGGAGCGAAATATTTTCATAGGGCGCCTCGTTTCCGAGTGAATGAAATTTGAACAATGTACAAGTCCAAATTCTATTTATCTTAAAACGAGATTTTCAGTGGAAAAAATGTTATTCTACGTTTTTCACTTATTTTCGCATGCAGAATAATCTTCTGCTGACTGTTTACTCGTATCCAGTCGATAATTGGCCAAAATTATATAGACTGAGCAAAATTTCAAACAAATTTCATTTTCTTAGAAACAAGACCCGCTGCGAGAAAATATTTTTTCGTTCTCGTCTTATCTTTACGTATGGAATAACCTTCTGCTGATTGTTTCTTCGTAGTCAATAATTAATCATGTTCTTGCAAGGTTATCACGATTCGAAACGGTCAGATTCGTTTAAAATCGTGACTCTTCAGTTGTGTGATTGTTGGAGCGAATTTGTGACGTATCATCGCCAATAGTGTATGATATAAAAATGCTATAAAAATAGATTTTGGCACAAAGAATACATCGTAACTTTCTTTTCGTCCACGTAACAACGCCAGATAACCGAAGAACGCGAAGCAGCATGGATACGTAACGATCCTCAGGATCCATCTCGTTACACTGAGAAGTCAGTCGTAAAACACGTGTGTATGTGTGTATCTATGCACGTTGCTACATAGTAGAACCACGAAACCGAAAGTATGTGCGACACTCGCCCGAAGCCATGTTCCAGATCGGAGAGATGCGTAGCGATACGCAACGACCCTCTACGGATTTCTCTCTCCTACGCTTTAAACGAAACTGTATTCGCTTCCGTTACGATACGCGGCACAATGGACCCATTACGGGACACCAGAAACACGTTCCGTTTCGCTCGGTCCATTATCGGGGATTGTATCCCAGACGAAGCGTGTATGTGCGCATACAAGTGTGCGAGCTCTGTGTTTTTTAATCTCGTTTCGCGAGAGAACGGTATGAGTATGTTCGTGTAACGCGCGCAGCTTTTTCTCCCGGCTTGAAAGAATCCTAGAATCCCTGATGGACGCCGGATAAATTTGTTAACGCTTAAGCGAGCCGTTTCCATCGCGCCGTGACTGTTCCTGATCGTTTCTTTTTTTTTTTTTTTGGCGGGAGAGACGCGGAACAGATTGTGGAATAAGTTTTGGATGAGGTGGACGTTGAGTATTTCGGGGAAACAAAGGTTATTTTGGATTTTATACTACGAAGGGCAAGTGAAAATGACGAATTACAAGCAGAAGCGATCAGTGCCGAGATCGAACTGTTGACGAAGAAGGGGTGCAGCTTGTTCTGCATCGCGTGGTTCGTCTCCAATACTGGTTTGCTTCTCTTCCAATTCTTTTATTCATCCACGCATCCTGCACTTGTCAATGGTGTCGATAGTTTCTTTTCCAGTGTTACTTTTTATTTCAACGAGAGCTCGCGGAAAACGCTGGTTCTCAGAACGTCTCGATCGTGTCTGTTGGAACGTCGAGTGGATATCAAATATTTCAGTGGGCTAGTTCAAACGAGGCCAGTCAGAAATTAATGGTTCGTTATAATTGCAGGCTCGTTTAACTTGCAGCGCGATTCAGGCAAGACAGACGAAACGGAACCGTATCAGCCTGAATTGTGAACAAGGATAGAGACCGTAAATCGTAATAGCTAGTGATGGGACTCGTAAATTCGAATCAAATTCAATATTCAATGTTCATTTTACAAGGTTCATTTCCATGGTTCGGATACTACTAGGTAGGCGACGATGCATGCACACTTGCCAAGCTGGCTTCGAACCTCGGAGTGAGAATTCTCGAAATTTAGTTTTCCAATTGATTTGGGAATTTTGGAGTTTCCGAATATCGTCGAAAATTTCAACCTCTTATTAGTTCCTTAATCTCATAGCGTAAGTACGCGATTAATACCAAATGTTCGAGATATAAATAACTTACTTTCGTATGATCATTAATCGGAAAAAAGATAAACTGCCACTAGTTTCCAAAAGTTTTCATCTGGGAAGAAGCTCGCTCTTCTTTATCGCTGTCGGTAAACCCGAGACTCGGACCTGAAGTCAAGATTGATAACTTTCCTCTACGGAGATACTCATCTTGAATCTAGAAATGAAATATTTCGCCACGCCAGAGCTTACCCCGTCGCTTTTATCCTTTTCTCGTCTTTTTCTTTTTTTGGACCACAGTTTTCCATTCGATCGTCGCCGAGAAACGTACTCTCGATTTCCGGCAATAGACACACGAGAACATGTTCGCAGGAGCACGTTGCGAAAAGCAAATGGATATTTGATCGCGGTGTCGCGTTCGCGTCGTCGATAAAACCGGAAGCACGCGGCAAAAGGAAATCCATTGATGTCGAGTGGTCAGCATTTTTCGAATCGTACCAATCCATACATTTTCGCAACTTTCCATTTTTACACGGAGCAATCCATTTCCGATCAAGTGCTTCCCTTCGGTTCGTGTTTTGAGAACATATACCAGCATTTCGACTTTGTTTAACGAATTACTAGCTTATCGTATTCCCCCTTTCGTATCACGTTCATTGAAAAACATTATTATTTTCGATAGCATGCAATGGTTTTCATCGGTATTTTAGTGTACTTGCTGGTTACTTTGGTGAGCTAATGGCGGCTACTTTATACAGATAGGGATATGTTACCTTTTAATGAAACATATACAAGTAGCAAAGAATATAAATTCGACAGTTTTGTAGAAATTATATCAACCGTCATAAGTTAGTTAAACGTATACCATGGGTTTAAAGGGTTCATTAGGTTTCATTTAAGGTCGAAGATACAAATCTTTTCGAAGGCCTGAAATTTAAGTTAATACACACAGTAACATAGTAATACGTTACAAATATCAAACCGTACAAAGTGAATTTTTAACTTCTTTCGTCGATTTATTAAAAAACTCTTGGAAGAAATTCCAAGAATTTTTGAGAAGAGAATAACCCATATATATAGGGGATTATTGTTTATTGTTTACAATTTGTTTTATTTTGTTGAATATAATATCATGCTGACCAAGCAACAAATTCTGTAAATTTCCATTAAAACAATATTTTTATAACTCGAACGTATTGAAATGTTGTATTCATTTAATAGAAATTTGTTAAACTTTACAATACGTATATTTCACGAAATATTTAGATAAATTCTAGATCACATAGTAACATATCGAAATCGATGTCTGCGAAATCAAAAGCTGGAACATAAAAAAACTTCGTCCTGAAATCTCGATTTGTTTGTATACGAGGAATCACTCTATGGTCGATTGCGTCGTCCTCGCAGCAATACCCGACGTAATTGTCTTTTGAAACGCATACAGCGTGAAATGTGTGCGATGAAAAAGAATTTGCATTGAAATTCAACGAAACGTTCTAAACGGCAGGAATTTAAACGCCTCTTGTCTCGCGAGCGTAATCTTCAATGACGATAACTTGAACCTTCGCGTCGTTAACATGCAGATAAGCGAATTAACGTGTCCGAGGTACTTTGGTAATTACCGTCTCTAATGATATATTTTCGAACAAATGCAATAGTCGATAGCAAATTAGCTAAAAATTCTAAAATTCTGAAATAAATCTTTTTGAAAAGTAAAATTTCGCGACTAGGCTGCATAACGTGCAGTTACAAATCTGTAACAGCAACTTACTTTTCCGAATGATCAAGCGATTAACGTTTGCCCAGATTTCACCTGTTATTTTCATTGGCGAACAATGAACGTGGAGCAGCGGGGCAGAGAGTCACGTCGGGTCCACCATCAAAGGAGGAAAACTAAATTATCTGGAGTAATTCACTCCGATCGGCGACGAAATTGTGTCTCGTCTGCAGAGATTGCACGGGGACACAGAGCGACAAAGACGCGCGGCGAGCGAAAGAGAAGGAGAAAAAGGCACGGAATGGAAAGTAGAGAATTGGAGGACAGATAGACGACCAATGAACGGACAAACACTGAGGCGGGAATTGAAAGACAGAGGGAAATAATAGATTTCGCTTTGTTACGTTACGGATTGTACGGGTAAAAGGGGCCAAAGGGCTGATTAAGAGAAAGTACGTAGGTCGACGCCCTTCGATTTTAGAGTGAAACACGAGTGTCAACAGTTCGGTGTTAGGAATGCGAGAAAAGGAGAGAAATAGAGAAAGAACAGAGGAGTAAAAGAGAAAGGGGACGAGGGAGAGGTTGGGGAAGGTCGAAGAGCTGGCCGAAACGCCGTCAACGAGATTAAAATTAATTTCACCACGTTGCACCCCGATGAAAAGGATTCATTGCTTCGTACGGCCTTTGAAGCATGAAAAGCCAATAATTCCTGGCTATAGGAAAATGCATTTCGCGTTCTATCAGCTCCTGGAATTCAGAACGATACGTGGAACGTACAAGGTCTTGATGGATTTTAATGTTACCCCTCTTCATCTGTTTTAGCCTTTGGTTGCTTGATTATGAGAATTGGCCCCAACAAGTACGGTATCTTGTTACATCAATTTCGCCTTTTATGTGACGTTCTTACAGTTTACGACGATTCAAAACGTTCGAGAAACTTAAGTCATTTAAATGAAGTTTGGACGTTGATCGATAAATGGTAATCTTCTCATCCGTGTTTCTTATATGTAGATCTTGAAAATTCGAGATTTCCATGGTCATGTTTAATGCAGTGATACATAGGACCATGCTTCGGTCAGTTTCTACAGTTTCTACAGTTCGTCAATCCGTGAAAGAGGATAACAGGCTCGTTAACACGCAGCTTGAACCTCGACAGGATTACAGTTCATAAATCTAGCTAGTCAAACATGTCTCGATGAATGAAATACGACTTTGAATAGAAGATGCCTCAGCTTGTCAAGCGTTGAGCTATTATTAAACTTGTCAAAACTAAGAAACGCCATTTGCAAACAATGGTAACGTAATACGAATTCGTAATTTTTTATTCGTTGAAGCAATCGTTCCTTGGTCATAATTATACCGAATTATATTGAAATAAACCATATCCCAATTATATTGAACGTAATGGTTGATATGAAATCAATTTTATATACTCTATACTATTATATACTATAATCGTTACATTTTACCGAAAACAAAAATATTAGGTACAATTTCTTAACAAGATACGAATGGGAAGACAGAAACAACGAACGAGGATAGTAACGACGTCAATCAATGTTAAAAATGTTTCTTGAGCGTTTCAAATATTTCTTCTCTCTTATTGTGCACGGCATTCGGACGTAGAATACGAGAATAACGTAGAATCGATACATGGTATAGGAAACCGATTCATCAGCCTTCAGAGCCATTTCAGGCTATTCAATTCCAGATGTGTTAGATTTTTGTTAATATGAAGGATTTTAGGAAACCTATTATAACGCATATAAATTGTCAGTATATAATACAACGATTATTAGAAGATTTCGAATTGCTAAAATAAATATAGAAGGCTTTATTATAAAAAAAGATTGTAGATACACTTCGTAATTAATAATATTAATAAAATGATTAATAATTATGATTACGATTATTATCGTAAATTATTTATTGTCTCGCAAATAATTTCTATGAAATTGTTCTATATACTCCGAATCGTATCGCACAAATATGTGATCTTGACCGATCTCCATTTTCTTGATAATTTTAATTAATTACTTGGTTTTCTAGGCAATCAGCAAGTGTGTTAATATTTACAAACGGATGTATTATAACGGATAACGTAAGTTACTATAACAAAATATTGTTCGTGATTGTTAATTGTTAGATATTGGTCAAATATTAGAACATTTCATCTCTTCGTTGTTGTATTTGTACCACTTAGTAAAATTCTACAATTATTATTAAAATTACAAAATACATAAAATATAATAAAATCATCATTATTAAAGTTTTAAAATACATCAGAAGCTATGAAAATGTGGTTCCATAAATTTCTCTATCCAGATTACTCGTGATAATTCAACCACTATACGTCATTCAATCGAATGACTAGAAGGAAGAGAAAGGGGAAAGAACGAAAAAGCTAGGAGAACAGGCGATCTTTTCAACGTAGATGCGAAAGACGTTCACTCAATTATTGTCGAAAGAGATTTAACGGGGTCAATTTCTAAATTAGACGCTGCGAGCTAAAGCACAGCCAATCGTATTTCTCCGCGGACATTTTGATCAATTGACAGGGATCGATTCGACTGTACGTGGGCGCATTTTAGAAGCTCTGGTTGAGGTATCGCGACACCTGCATCGTTTTTCCCGGAAATTTTAATCGTCCAGGCATCCGCGAGTGTTCACGGCGATTTTAATTAACGGCTATACAAAATCGAGCGTGCACCAAATCCACATACGTGTAAATACATGGATGAGTTTGATAAATTTCTGGTTGTAAAGCTGCTTAAAAAAGGTGGAAACGATCGACGCATTCAAAACGATCATCTCGATGCCAATCGAGTGCGTTTTGTTGAAAATAAATTTCGAAAATGCGCTTTAGGATTACGCAAGTGGAAGCAAGGACCGATTAAGTAGGTGATAGTTAAGGGATGATATGCACCAACCACTTTGCTTTATGAATATCCATTATCGTGCCTGTCTCCGTTAATTTTCCTACTCCGATATCATGTAAATGAAGATATTTGGTTTTTCTTATAAAATTTTCTATTTCTTTATATTTTTGTTGGACAATCACTCGGTGGAATGAAGCTAAACTATTAGCATGCTGAGATGCTTGACGATTATATAAGATGGGGTGGTAATTTTGTTTATCTAAAGTGTCTTTTGCATTTTTAATGATAATAGGTTGCGAAGGAGTTGTGCAATATCGTGAAGAAGGAGCATTATGGTCTTCTTAATCTTCCTAAGTGAAATTGCTCCGCTTTTCGTATGATGAGTTTGCTGGTTGAGAAACCTGCGTTTTGTTATTTGCAGATTTATTCTTTCGCTATTATGTTCGCTCATGATAATAGTCGTCTTCTCATTATTAAGTGGCAAAGTGATCTCGTATTATAATATTAAAAATCTGGAATATTTGCATTTTTTTATCTGACAATTTATCGTTGAAAGTATCATTCTTTCTAAAAGTTATATATATATAACTTTTAGATATATATTTAGTTATATATATGTCGGAGATGAAAGAACACCGGAGCCTTCTTTTGAAACTTTGGGAAAATCGCGTAATATTGTAATCTAGATTCTACCATAGCCGTAATTAAACAATTGTCATTCAATCTGATTGTGTTTATTCGAGATTTGTAATAGTGAGCTTGGGCTCGAGACGACAATCGGTCGCCAACGTAGCCGCGATCAAGGGATGAATGTTTGTCTAACAAAGGTATGGAGTAACAGTATAGCTCTCCTTAAAAGAAATAGTTGTAGGGATACTTGACAGTAGGCATTCCAACGGTCTCTGTCCCGTGGCTCGCCACACGCAGATCCTATTCTCCGGGTAAGATGATTGCCAGATGTCGATGCGTCTCCGCAGTGCATGTTCAGCTAGCCTGAGGACCCGTTATAAATCTTAAGATTTAGTTAACTAAAGTCCTTTAAACAGACAAACAGTCTTTGTCTCAACTACGGGAAAATAGGGGAAACCTACTTTCTCACGAACGACGCTTCCCGCTAGCAACTTTTCCTCAAGGGCGGCTAGCATCCTTTTCTAACCACCGATATGGAAATTGACCAATTAACAGCAACGTCAATTTCCCTCACTTTCCGCACGAAGGCATCGCTCCATGAATCCGATAATCTCGTGCCCTTAGACACACCCCGTCATAGTTTTTCTCTGTGGCATCATCGCGACGGAAAGTCACTTCTTTTCGTGCGATCTCATTGACGAGAAGGAATAGCGTCTTTACGATCGGTGGATCTTTCACATTTTGCTAACCAGGAGTCGGACTTAGATTTTGTGAGAGCATACATCTATTATCCCGTTGACTGCGGATTCGTTATTGAACCTAGTATCATTGACATTAGCGTCTCGAGTATCTAATTACCATGGTTACTTGTCGATATCTGTAACAATCATATTTGCTCTAGTCAATATCTTCTCTATTGCATAACGACAATGTCTAATCACAACGAAGATTCGTTTCACGCCCTTAACCCCAACCCTAATCGTAACGCCAACCCGACATATATATTATAGTAGTAAAAATAAATTCGTAATGTTTTTCATTCAAAAAACATATTATCGATTAAAATATATTATCAAACCAAAGAATATATTCTTGATACTGGAAATAACACACCTATCATAATATAATAAATGCGTGATTGCACATCATAGTTTGTCTGAACACATATAGGGCTATTCTACTTACCGCGTCAACGAACTAGTTTTCTATACAGAGTTACTATAATTTCACTCACAAGTTTAGCCAATAAATATTGCTTAAATAAGATCCTAGTCATAAAATAATAATGAATAATTCTAAGAGTAAGAAATAGTTTAAATAATTCTAAATTATTCCTCGAAAAATTTAATAAAGATATAAGAAAAGAAGGATCTCTTAATATCAAGAATATTTAATTGACTTGACACAGTGTATGTCACTGTATATAATATAAGAATCCAAGATATAATGATATATAAAAAAAATCAGGAAAAGATGATACATAATGTCAAGTGAATGAAGAATGTAACCAAGAATATGAACGTAATCAGGAATGTACGATTATAATGAAATTTTACCATAGAAATTGCAATACAAATAACATTGTGTACGTGTATTAGATTTTTAATAACGCGTCGTTATCCAATTAGTATGAATTATATCGTATAATAATATAAATACTCAATACCACCTAATGACAAAATCCGCAATCACTTAGTTCTCAACCCAATAATAAGATTATATTAATAATAATGTTATATCATCTTTGTAATAAGAAATACATATATCATTGAATTATCCTATTATATAATAATTTTTGGTGACATATTTTATTTCGTAGCCAGCCTGAAATCATTTCATCAATAGCCGGACTTGGCTTGTCGAATGTGAAACGTACCTATTTGATTGAAATGCATTTGATTGATACTGATCATTTTGATATTAAATTGGAAGGATATTTTATGGTACTGCAGTAATAACGCTCACTGTTATTAGTAACTTTGTTTTTCTGTTTTTCACTTTAATTTCCTTTGTACGCGTCACTGACAATTTTCATTCTAACCTGCACAAATTAAATCGAACATTGATATGCGATATTAAATAGAAAATGTACAGGCTATCAGTATGAAAGATATTTTTAAAGCGTAAAAACAACAAAATTGTAAATTCAAATGAAATTATATAACATAAAATAATAATAATAATAGAAACATTTATTTTCTAATGTTCTTGATACAACCAAGATATAATGCACTAATATTTCAATTGAATTTTCATAAAATCAAACTGTTCCCGTATTGAGTATAAAATTAAATATAAATAATGCTTATTGACATTAGATAGATTTGTCATCTTTTTTTAGGAATTGTTTACCTTCCAACCATCTTAGCCGTCGAACAACATGAAGATCACAAAGTTGTAAAAAAAATTGTTTATTCGTAAATACAAAAATAAGCTTACTTCTAAAAATAATGGTGCAATTAAAGTAATTCATTTGCCTAGACCAATAAGATTTCCAGCTTGACACCACGGAGCGAGACAGACGGCGCAATTAACGAGATGTAAAGATAAATTGTGAACTATCGATTCCTTTATTTCCGTCTGTATTTAAAGATATTCAAAGATTTATTATTCCGTTCTTTCGGGGCAAACTTTTTGTCCTTCCGCATTGTGATTTGTGGACCATTACCCCTACCATCCCCCAATTCTTTCCTCTCTCTGTCTCTCTCTTTCTCTTTCTCTCTCTTCCACTCACTCTTTTTCAGGTTTATGCTTGCCTGTCGCATGATTGCTCAAAAAGAATGGACAGTCGGCATTTGAGAAGAGTCCGATTCTCGGTCGAAGCCCGAAGGCTTTTCCGGGTTATTCATTACGAGGTCAGCGACTAAAATCACCCCTTTCTTTCGACCCTTTTTTCACTTCGACCCCTATCAACCTTCGAAGCCATGAACCTCTTTGTTTTTCTATTATTTGAAAGTCCAAGAAAATTCCGTGTCTTGTCACTTTCTTCTCTAGCATTTTCTTGTGCCGGAACGAGATGAAAAATTGAGTTCCGGGGTTAGTGCATATAATAGAGTGCTAAAGGAAAGTGAAACGAAGGAAATTTATGTACATACGAAATTGTTGTTTAAATGCTTATATTTCTACTTATAATTATGCGTTGTTATGTGATAACGATTCGAACAATTATAGATTTCAGAGAATATGATATTTCGTTGAAGATATATTGATTTCATTCGATATACAATATTTGACAGATATTAATTCACTGCAGTGCGCGCGATTTTCGAATAAATTTCTGTTGGCGAGCATATCGCTATAGCGACAAGTAGCTGCCAAGTGGCCACATTGACACATTTTTCATGAATTACGAAGACACGCACGGTATATGTTTTTAACTTTACCGTACACTTGTTTTACCGTACAGTCTCCTTTATTTTCTTAACGAGCCTCTTAACGAGTCACTCTAACCATTAGCTTAATTGCTATAATACCAATTACGGTATTTCTAGCGAACAACAGGAAGTGAACTCGTCCCTGGAAAGACTGTCGAACGGCTTGCGGAAAATGTTTCGTGCTTTCGTTGCACGGGTCGACGAGTTGCGCTTAAACGGTGTTGAACGGAGGCATAAAAGTTCGTCTCCCTGGCGAGCCTTCTTATTTGAATTTCTAACGCCGGTGTTACGGATCATTTGCCATTTCACTGGCAGAAATTTCTTGGATCTCTCTTTTTCTCGGTCTCTCTTTTCCCTCTCCACCTACTTGTTCGCGTTCTCGAAGCAACGAAGGTTCCAAATAAGACGAGTATCAACTTCGTTCCAAGCCACGCCACGTCGAAGTAATCCCGTCGAGATTGCAGTTAAATTCCATTTGTTTCGCTCTCAGTACGGATTCTAGGCTCTGCTTATTAAAGGCAATTCTTTCTTCCTGTATACTTACCTTTGAATGATAAAAATCCAGGTGTATTGTATCATAGATCGCAAACTGGCCAGGGCTGATTTATGATTGATATGTTTCGCCGATGTTTTAGTAACGTAATCAATGCAAGTAAACTACTTTTAGGAAAATTATTTCATTGTGTATAATTTGGTAATGGCTGAATATGGATTACCAGTGGATATGGTTTTGTGGTCAGTCGTTGACGCAGTTGACATGTTGACATGTTTAGAATCACAAGATAGGTATGTTTCTGTTTCATCGAGCTACAATTTCCCTTGTATTTGCTACAAGCTAAATAATTTGGTGTCTAACATGAACGTGAACAGAAAATATTCAATAACGGAACCAATTCCGATCTATTATCTGGAATTCATTTTTAAAAAATTAGTGCCTCAACCTTCGTAAGATTAATGCAGCTTATCGGAATAAATTAATTCTATAAACTCAAATATAACTTTGTCCACTTTTACTATCAATGCCTTAACACTTTATCGGCTGGAGACGCGAATTCGCATCTTACATGCTTCATGTAAATAAATTAATAAAAATTATTAATAGAATTAACAATAATAATCAATATATTAGATATGATATTGGTCGCTCGGAAAGTTCGTTCTAATTTTCAAAGAATTTAATAAAATAATAAATTTTCCTTAGTATCTCTCCATCGGGCAAAATTTTTTTCAAGCATATCACACTAGAAAACGTCACTAGAAGTATCTTTAAATATGCTCATTGATTTTTAATAAAATATTATGCTTCTTAAATGTTCCTCGGAAAGTTCGTTCCGATTTCTAAGGAATTTGGTTGACATAAAAAAATCATACTGAAAAGTTTTTCGCCGAAAAATCGGAGAAGTTCTGGAAGAATGGAATATTCGAGCGAAATATTTGCGTGAAAGATGGAGAAAGGTTGCGGAACAAAATGGTATCTGTATAATTCAATAAATATATATCGAATCGAAATGTAAATAGGAACGAACTTTCCGAGCGGCTTTTTGAATCCTTTCAATCACTTTGAAAATACGCGAGTATTCAAGCTATACGCTTGTCAAATCGTACGGTCCACAGAGTGTTAATTATGGAATAAAGTGAATGATATACATATGTAGAAATTTATTCACCGATTTTCAAAAGAAATTTATAGAAATATATTCCCCTTCGAAATTTATAGAAATATTATTTTATAATATTAATATTATTGAAATAATATTAAATACATTTCACATGTACTTTTGTTTGAAGTTATTTCAGCCTCTGTTCAATAATACGAGTTCAGAATTTCATAAAGAAATAGTATATTTGCGAAGATATATCAACGTATTATATTTACAAAGTAGAGTAAATATGAAGGAAACTGCCTCTGTGCTATGAAGGAAATTATTTGCAGTTCACTGTGAATCTCTTGTCAATGTAAGAATTCTATGTAGACGATAGTATTCTGCGAAATATCGATATATGTAAATGATTTTATTGTTCGAGAAGCGTTTGACGCTTCGGAATCGATCGCTTTATTGAAAAAATTATACATTTTTCAATTCTCCGTAGACAAACTGATCCATTGACGAACTAACAAAATTTTATCTTTGCACTTCTTTCCTTTGATTCTTTATTCTTTATCTTTCCTAAAGTCTAGCGTTTATCTCGATAAACGATCGTATGACGTAATAAACATATGGATAAGTACTCCAATTTTTTTTTAATTTGTTAAAACTCTAATAATGTTACTTTTTTATATACAAAATACACAATGTTAAAATTAAACAAATAAAAAAATATACAATTGCAATGATTTTGAACAATCGATACAATATACCTAAGAGAGTAGGCTAAGTTGCAATAAATCGTAGACATAAGTGTAAATAGATTATAAGCATTAGTGTTAGATTAGAGATAAGAAGGCGATTAGTGCAATAAAGAGCTGTAAAGAAAGCTGAAAGTTCGTCCAAAGCCGAGAGGCACGGACTAAATAAAAATAATAATAATAATAATAATATACCTAAGAGATTAGAGAATAATTTTAGCAATCAGAAATTTTCGTATAATATATAAAAGCATTATCGCAAAGCTTTCAAAACTGTACACAAGACAGATTACTTTGATTTATGAAGCATATAAATGTTTAATCACCGAATGTCAGTATTTTAAAGTTTATAACACTCGACACCGTCGGGTTGGCGATTTCATTAATTGCCTAAATTTTCCGACGAATTCTGATCAAGCATCCTTCGCAAGAAGTACTTCACTGGCGCACCTCTCCATCTTAATTACCTAATTTGATTTCACTCTGCAAACTCGTCGAACAGCAGAATACTTCGTGTTCGATTTACGTTTCGTCCGTTTTATTAACGAATGTAGTAATCGTTTAACTTATACTTCTAGTCGATATTCTATTCTAACGAAGTTTTACACACGTCCTTTGCGACTAACAAATTGTATATTCTAATTGCATCATATTAACCGTTTAGATATTGTGTCGAAAAGTCCTAGTACATTTGAACGCTACGGACGACTGACAGTATTTTGTATTTCATTGTTATCTTCTTAATAATTTTTATTGAACAAAACTTGCAATATTTATAAACTAAATAGTACGGATATATAATAATATAAATGTACTTCATAAAAACAACAAATATGACGAGCGCTATTGCACCCCTTGTTTCTCTTCGCAATCGATTAAGACAAGCACTACCGTGTTGTTCGGGCTTTTTCGACCCTGTTTTTTCAAAGACCCCTGGGACTCAAACGGTTAAAGTACATCCGCTTAGCCATCAAATGACATGAAACTTATCTCCATAGAAAATACCCGTTGCCATGAAAAAGTACTTGACATAATACTAATGTAAGAAGATAATTGTTAATTATAATGTAATAAAATGTTTGTAGGAATGTTATTTTTTAATGCCCAACAATGTGTGCGTGAAGTATAAAATCCGTAGGAAACGTGTTACAATCTGTACACGTCTCTGCAGGCATTCAGCTTTAAATTAACACACACGTATTCGTGTATGAAAGGTATCCAAGGGCGTTAATTGCGTTAACATCGATTGTTTGGCGCGACGAAATTAGAACGACGGCTCGGTTCGACGCGGCGCGTTCTCCGCTCGCAACCTCAATGGTGTCGAACGTTCAATTTTCGTAAAATACAATCGATTAGGTCGCGACAAGGACAGTGGACCCAATGCATCAACGAGGTTAGCAGCCGTGACAGCGTCCACGCGCTTAGAGACACAGCTCAATTCCATGATAGGAAGTCGGACGTTAATAATAGCGCTCGTTAATATTCGATCGGCGAGCAGCGCCGGTTACACGCGTCCTGTCTGCCGCTAATCGCTGGCCTATTATCTCGGTAGCCCGAAGCCTCTGCGACCTGTCTCCTCCTTCTGGTTGCTACCAAACCGCCTCCGCTTCCGCTTCCACGATCCTTCACCTCCTATCTGCTCTTCGAGAGCAACAAAGAGGCTGTTTGCCTTGGTCATGCCGTATTGAACTGTATTATGAGTAGTTTTAGTTAGAATTTTTTATCGTTGAAGTGGCAGATTATATTGCGTTAGCAACTAAGTTTTTTTTTTTATTTAATAATTTCAATTCACAATTTGTCCAATTTGGACATTTGGTGAATTTTTTTAACTGTTTGATCATCGTGTGGGTGGCTACCCCCAGCGGAGTACCATCTTCGTGTTTGTTAGGTTATATCCTTTGTGATGGCAACTAAGTGATTGCGGATTTTGTCATTAGGTGGTAATGACAAAATTCGTAATCACTTAGTTGTCAATCCAATAGATATCTACAGAAAGTCTATCTACAAAGAGGAAGATGTTTTTTTAATACAAAGAAAATAAAGTTTAGGATATAGGTGCATCAAAATTGAAAATTTCAAATGTTACAACTTAGCATATATATTATACATGCAGCAGAGCTTGATATAATTTTTTCGCGTGCAGTTAAAAGAATGAAATTTATCTATAGTTTGATGGCTTCTGAAGTTTCATATTAAAGAACACAGAACAAGTACGACGTGGTGTTACAAACTATAATCTCGTTTGTTCCAAGGACGTAAGGCTGCAGTATGTAACATTTCATCACTAACACTACCTCGCTTGTAAACCGTGTTAATTATTAAAGTTAAAAATTCAATTAAATCTCTCGTGTAGAGCGGGATTTCACGGTTAAAGTTCTCTTTTATAATTTTGCAATTTTCCGTCGAATAGGGTGGACAATCAAATAATTTGTAATTTATGTAACGTATGATTTATGTCTTTACGAAACTTTGTACCGTTCTAAAAAGATATGTTACAATACTGGCAATTTCATGATTCGTGTCTTCAGTAAAATTGTAAAGTTTAAAGCATCCAAGTGCAACATTGAAATGAAATATTTCAAGATAGGTACAAACATCTTAATGAATATTTATCTTTGAATTATCAGTAAGTATAATAAACGATATTACTAAGTAAAAAATATAGGAACGTTTAACATAATGAAGTTTAGGTACAGCTTATTAGCAACTATTATAATATTTAAACACTCTAATGAATATTTAACTACGTACTATTTATTCGCTAAAAGTCTTACAGTTTATATTTATAAATTCCCTGTATAATGTAATTTTGCATCTCAAATATTTGAACGTACATTTAATTTCAGTTTCTAAAGGAACGTTGAATGAAAACTATAATCAATTAAAACTCAAAATGAAGCGAAACTCTTTCACGATACGAGATCACATATTTTGGCTTTTATTTTCCTCCTTCCTCTTTTAATTTCTCGACTAATTACCTTTTACTGCGCGATATTATTATGCTGAGCCTCACGTCCTCCGAAAGGACCCAATAATGGTAATCTACTGTATATTCGAGGTTCGAAGACCGGAATTATCTTCGGTATCGTCTTTATTGTTCTTTTCGTATATACGAAACCGATCGATCCTAATTGACTCTTTTAAAAGCAGGTCTTAGTGTAGTAAAAAAATAATATCGCGTTTAAAACGGTACAATCTCTTTGTTCGATAGATACGAAGAACGCAAAGTTTTATTTAAAACGTCTGATAAAGATATTTATAATTATTCTTATCAGATAATTAATACATTATACAAATAGCAAAGTTGTCTGTTTTCATAACTCGCGTAAAATATGTGCTCTTTTATTGCTAAATTAATATTATTATGCAGAATATTAGCATAATAAATATATGATAATGGGTTCGATATGGTAATTCGAAATAATGGAATATGTGAAACGATCATACGTGCTATGCGAATTCCGTTCGTCTAGGTAGAAAGGAGATTTAAATCGAGTCGTGTGGTTGGCAGCGACGTCGTATTCCCGTTACAAATGTTGAAGTAGGACAAATGTGCTTTTAGGAGTTTCTGAATCGCGGTTATTCCGCGATTCTAGCAGAAAATATTAATAACATGGAATACAAAGACGGGACACGATAAATGAACCGAGTATACTGTGCGCTAGTCACGAAGATGAGGTAGGAGATACAAGATACGACAACGACGAATGGAAGTACTGACTTGCTCGTAATGAAAAAAATAATTCAACGATTCTATCTAATTAACTCTTTTCTTTGTACTTTCGTAATTGCGGAGAAAAATTGGGAAAGTGATATCGAAAATGTTTAAATGTTATAGATAGGTTTAAAAATATTATTTTTTATTTGTGAAAAATCATACATTCAGAGGTTAAATAATTATGTTTCGTCGATGTAATTATCGTTGCGCTACAACGAAACGTTTCTCATTTGAGTGATCGAAACTTTCGTTCTGGAGTTTTGAAAAAGAAAAGGGGAAGCTTGCTTAAACTCCGACCTTATGACTGATTTTACATTTCTGTTTTACAATCTGTTAAGTACTATAGCGTAAAATGAAGGAACGATGAATCGTTTCTAAAGGCAGAATACTTTAGATAAATTGTTCAGTTTCATTAAAATGAGTGACAGACGAGACTTTACTCCTGTCTTATGTTATTAATTTACTAATAACTATAATGTAATTACCATAATTATATTTTATATACTATAATGAAATACTTGGTATTAATATTGCAACGTTACGATTTGAATTGAGATGAAAATCGATTCCATGAAAGACGAGGAGGAGGAATTGTGGAAGAGAATGAATTATTAATAACCGAAGAGAAAGGAAGGAAATCAAGAATAATTGAAACATGGAATACAAAAGTGAGAAACCAGTGACTGTATTAGCATATAAATAAATAGCTAGGATTGTTTAAAAGTTAAAACTTGTAAGGAGATTACAAATTTACTTGACAATAACAGCATCGGATCTTTAAATATTCATCATTAAACCACGATAAACTAGGCAAAAGATATAACAAACAATAGATATCTTGAAAATTTACAAATTATCGATGAGATAATAATAATGCAAGATTCTTGAAATTTTGTCGAACAAAAACCACATGATATTAAATAAATCTTGATCGCACATCGGAGTAAATTTCGGGCATCTTAACGCCAAAATCAATCGATCTAACGATTAATCCAGAATTGAAAACGACCAAATTTATGTTGAAGAGAATGGAAAAATAGGACGAAAGCTCATTAAAGTTTGAATCCTTCAGACTTGCTATTTCACCGCGGATTGTTTACGAATTTCAATCGTGGAACAATGGCGGCGATTTGTTTGCTTGAATTTTTTCGAGTATGCTACGCTTCGTTTAAAAGGGGTAGCGTTGTTATCCCGGTGAGTTCGAGGTATGTATCACGGCTGACAACAATGAGAAAAGTCGAAAATGCAGTACGCGAAAATCTCTCAGAGCCTCGCTGCCACGAGAATCGTCTATTCCTGGCTCGTGAAACGGGCACCATTCGTAAGCTCTTTTCTTCTCCGTGTCAGGACTTACATACGTGTCCATTCCTCCAGAATTGGAAGCGTGTTAACCTTCATTCTTCGTATATTAGTGACACACCGCTACGCGCATTCAAGGCCCTCGCATGGCGATTCCAGAGAAGACACGAAAGGTTTCTGGATCCTATTGTTCAGGTATTAGAAGCGTTTTCACGCAACCTGCTGACGTAAGATCTTCATGAAACGAGCCTTCTTCTGTTTTACCTTGCCCACCTCTGTAATTGTTCTGTTTAACGTGAAAATTACGAAAAAAGAAAAGATGATTGACGACTTCAATCATTTGATATAGATGGTTCTTACTTAATTTTACTTACTCGACGAAAACCTAATGAAACATTGCGTATTATAATTATGTAGGTCGAAAACTGTTAGGAATTGGACAATTTTTACGACCAAAGGATAATATCGAATATAAAACTTCCAATCCATCCATATTTTATATAATTGTTTGAAATTTATAGATGTAAACATTTCATGAAAATGTACCAACATATTATAACAAATGTTAACAAAATATGATGTCTTTTATTATATTTTTTAAACAAATAAATTTGTAGAAATATTGTGTACATTCTACGTTCTTTGTTTAAAAACAAGCAATTTTTATTCATTCATCATATCCCGATTTAATGCCGTTTCAATACGAGGAGCTATTATAATATTAATAAATGCGTAGTTTGTAGACCAACGAAGATATTAGAATAGATAATTCTCTTTTGCAAGCAACATATTCAAAGAACGAGACGGTACAATTCTATTAGAATAGGATGCTATCTGTTCCATTGTTAAGAGCTTGGTGCTTTCGTGTTTCCGTTTCTCGATTCAACCATATTTCTTTTACGTTCGTGGGAAACGTTTGTCGTTGCTGCTCCTGTAATTCACGTGCTGTCGTGAATCAGACGGACGGGGCTCGTAATTAATGTTACGATGGATGAAGTAAGGCCAGAGAGAAGCGAGTATTGCGGAAAAACCAACGTAAAATATAAATTCGACTGAAGGAAGCATCCACGGTACGAAAACATGTCCTTTTTTTTTTTATTGATATATAATATATACAATAAATATATATTGCAAATATATGAAGGGAAAAGGAGCAACGTCAATTTTAACGAATTTTGAGTTTAACATTTTTTTCGTATGTTCCTGTTTATGCTCTTTATCACTGGCTATGTCGTATTAATTTGAATAAAAATTTCCTGAGTTTTGCAATAGTTGCAAGAAATTAAGGTGTACAACGTATTTCCCTTTTCCTATAGTTTAACGTGTTATATATTACTTAAAATTATAAGTAAAAATTGAAGAACAAAACGTTTTATTTTCATATGATATGTATGAGAAAACATAAAGCTGTAACATTATATATTGAAAGATAAATGTTTGTTTACTGAGAAATGTCAAAAACTTGGCATCCCCCCTGTCTCCTGTGGATCCTTTGTACATCGACTCAGTTAAATGATAAAATCATTGGGCGGTGTTGTCGAAAACAACGATACGAATATAATTTTCACGTATGTATATCGAATGTTTTATTTAGATGATAACTTTACAATCTTATAAATTTTGAAACTGTTACAATTTCTACTAATGTTTCTACTTTTCAACTGTTACAACTGATGTATCAAAATATTGCGTTAACTCTACATCTCTTTTTACTTTACGTAATAATTTTCCATTTTAACCATAATTTTTTCCTTAAAACCATACCGATTTTATTAAAACTTTTCGATAAAAATGCAGTCAGCATTCAGAGAACAAAAGGAAAAGAGAGGTGGAAGCGATTCAACTGTGCATACATTCGTGAATAATTCGAAGAATTCTGCTTGGCGAACGAAAGAATGTCTCGGCGTAACTTTCTTCGGTTGAATTCAATTTTATTTACCTTGGCGTTTAATATCCGACCGCGGGGATCGACACAGCTTAACCGGTTCAGCGTAGGGACAGACCTAGGGTAAGAGAAGCTCGAAGGGGGTAAAGCTCGGGGCGAGGAATCTCGACGGAGGACCGAGAACCTCGCGGCACAACTTATTTCACAAGCATACATCTCGTTGCTCTTGAAACCCAGACACGGGTCCACGTAAATTCTTCGCGAAAGCCATGCATCGTCAGAGATTAACCACGGAGAATCTACTAGAAATGTACAGACTGCTTATAAGATGTTTCGTCCAGTCTTGCAGGAAAAAGAATGAGTTTGACGCATGAAATCTGGAACAGCACAAGTCGACTTTACGAGATACCGTGTAAGCTATTGATATAACTGAATTTCAGTTTACTGGAAACTATTGCTTCGCTTATTAACCCTTAGAGTGCTATGAATGCATATATGCGTCTGGTGAAAGTCATCGGTGTGGACTAAGGACGCATATATGCATCTGGCGAAAGCCATCACTATGGACTAAGGATGCATATATGCGTTTGTCAATTTTTCCGAGCACCTACGCAGAAGTAATACTATTACGTTTGTGTGAGATAAATATAAATGCATTTGAATGTTAATGCCGCGTTCGAAGGAACTGTCTTTTCTTTTTTTTTTTTTTTTATTTAATACTTTGCATTCACAATTTGTCCAATTTGGACATTTGGTAGAATAATCGTGCCGGCACAACACAATTGTCAAGAAAAAAATGTGTTGTTTGTGTGAAAAATAAGAGAAGGAATGACAGAAAATGCGATGTCGGATTATGTATCGATGATTGTTTTGAAATTTTTCATGCACAACTGAATTATTAACTTGTATTATATTTACTAAATTTAGTTTTCTAGTTTATTGTTTTCTAGTTTACTACCCAAATTCTAGTTTATTGTAAATTTCAATGTTTATAATAAATAATTAATACTAAAAAATAACGCTCTTGAATTATTTAATCTCGTGCAAAAGAATTACTATAACTTATTACCATTTGCGCTTGGAATAGTCAATTAACAGAGTCCAGTATAGCGAAAAAGTATTCAGTCCACAGCGACCGTCAGCGCTGGCAGCATGCCGTCTGTACAGATGGCATAGGCTCCGAGTATTCAGCACTCTAAGGGTTAATAACTAGATTATGAATTTTTATATATTTTAAATAAATTGGAAAATGCTCAAAATGCGTATAATGTATAAAAATATATTATAAAAGATTCAAAGTTGAGTACACGTTATAATTCGTCGATTTCATTTCTTTGGTTCTGTTCGTAAAAATATGAAACGCTACCCAACTCCGTAATCTATTAATGTAAGGAAAATAAATAATATACATTTTGCAAAAGATAGTTTTAACGGTGTTTTTAGTAAAATGATATATTGAATTTGTTCTGATTAAACATGAAGAATGTGGCTTTTGTAAAGAAGAAAAATGAAGATGGATATGATAGATAAATCTACCGTTGTTAACGAGGGATGTGTACACTGCATTACAGCTGATATAAAGGGTTGTTTCGACGAGACGAATTTAATTTATCATTTAAAAAAAAGAAATAAAATCTAATGATAAATAGTCGCAAATGAACATATTTTACATGCGATTATTATGGATTATTTAAGAGAGCACGTTAACAATCTGTACAGTACCACTCTTTGAAAAAAAGAAATTTGAAACGAACATTGAATAGAAAAATTGAGCAACAAGTAAGAAATGAATTAATTCTTTCATATTCAGTGTTGCATATATGTATTCTGCTTTTTAACACCGTTATTATTATGAAAAGAAAGTTCGTTTTCTCGCCACTTTTCCATGCAGATTTTTTACAGTTTTATGGAATTTGGAGGAATTCATGCATTTATAACATCTTGTTAAGCTATTTCATTACAAATCTTGGAAATCTCTTTTGTGTTTCCGGTTTGTAAAGTGAATACAATTTTTGATACCTTGAAACAATCTTTCAATAATGCTAACGATTTGTTTCAATACTCGCATTATTTCACTGTTCGACCCTGAATGAATTAACCAATGCTAAATGACACACAATTTACAATCTTTTACATTCTGTTACCTATATCCAACACATTGAAAATTTTCATTTAAAGAATAATTTAAAAGATTCTCAAGGCTCTATCGACATAGTAGAGACTCAAGATTATAAAAGCAACTCATTTCAGCCACCATATTTTCATTAGCTTTTGACGTTTGCTACGTATGTAGTGTCTCGATAAAAGACTCGAAAAGACCGATGAAAATCAAAGCCACAATCTTCAAAGACTGCCTTAATCTGATCAGAGTTAACGAAACGCGGATGAAAGGCGTCGCTCGTGATGAATCTTATCTTTAAGTACGTATGTACATACATCTCAGCGATCGCTTTCGGGAAAAACCCCTTTTGTAAAATAACTGAACACAACTACGTTTCAGCGATATTCATACATACGCTGGCTTATGAAAATATTTTAAAGAAAACTTTCATGTCTACATCGTATGTGTTATATAAGACACTTTAAAATTTCATTAACACATATTGGTCAAATTCGAAACCAATTCTGTGTTTTCAAACTGTGCAAAAATTGTATAAAAATACGTACAGAGGATCTAGTTCCTATTAATTAAAATTATTGGTGCGAACGCGTTGGTTTTCTTCATAATTATCACGATTATCGACGGTACTAGCGAACAACGAAATAATTATCACGTGGAGAAATTGCTATAGCACCCGAGCGTCTCCTATCTTCGCCCTTTTTCCATTTTCCATTATCTTCGTCTTCCTCTTTTTCGTCGTTTCATTCAGTCTCTCGTTCTCTCTCGATCTTTCGTTGCAGCAAGCTGGAACGTCGATTCGAGGCGCCCCTTTCAGACGTCACCGGCTAATTATCGGGTTGATCGAGCAGCGCCAACTTCGCGTCTGCCATTCAGCTCGTTCAGAGCGTCGCGTCGTGTCGCGTCGCGACGATCCCCGGCGTTACGTAGCTGTCCAAGCTAACGCGCTGATACGTTTCACGAATGGATGCAACGCAAACGGCGAATGAGCGAAACGCGGTACGACGATGAATAAAACAGGGCTCGGTCGGTCTCCATGTCGAGCTCCTATAATTAAAATCTTTAATTACCGATGCGCCGAGAGGGCAAGTGACATATCGAGTGCCCGACAGAGGAAATTTAGAAACTCAGGCGGTTGAACTTTCATAACCTGACGATATTTTCCTGTAAAATTACATAGAATTATGATTTAATAAAATTTTGTCCTTAGGAGGATAGATTCTTACAATATTTGATTCATTCTGCTATATTATGTAATATACTCAATATTTGATATATTTGTCTTTTATGATCCAATGCTACTCTATAATGTAACTATATAAATTTGTAATTTAATATTCAGACAGATTCTTCTTGCAGAATATTTTTAATTCTTTCCGATCTTCCACCGTTTTAACTTGCCCCAATTGTGCGAGACACTCTGTATAACATAATACAAAGATAAGTAATATAACAATCCAAAAGGACAGTCATCTCAATTGCAACCGTTGCTTACCTGCTAATTCGATATTTTCATCGGTCGCAAAGCCGTGCAGGAAACGTTTCAAATACAACCACGACGAATACATCCTGCACCGGGGCAAGTTATGTATGAATTTGTGGATTCCCGGCTCTCACCCTTCGCGTTTGAGGTTACAATAGACTGGAACCGGCATCGATAGTTATCACATGCCGAGTCGTTGACCGGGAAGAGCTTGTTTTCCACTGATATGACTCCCTCGTTTGCGCGTTAAACGAACCGCATACGCGGTTTCCAATTTTTTTCTCTCTTTCATCCGTTTTTCTCTGTTCCTCTAGTTTCCCTCTTGTGACTGAGTTCGATCGATGAAATTGCAAATGCACGCGTAAAAACTGCCTGATGAGCAATCGGCGAACCGAAACGATTCGACTGTCAGGTTGCAGCTCAAACCTATTGGTTCGCGGCTCTACAACCCAAACAAATTCCATTGGACAATAATTGCCGCTAATTTACGCTAATTTCTCTTGCTTTTAGAACTATTTTCTATTTTCGCTTCGCCCTGTTGGTTTCTATCAATTTTTTCTTCCCATCCTGTCTTTTATGAGTGTACGGACGTGTCTGTTTTCGCTAATGCTTTGTTTAGATAGATTTTTATGCAGGCTTCTATTTTTGAGAATATAATTAAGACACGTACAGACTATAGAAAATTGTTTTACCTACCAAGTATTATAAAAAGCATGATATTTTGAGTATTTTATATATTTTTTTGCATTATATGTGTTCCGTGCATTTTTGCACTTAGAAATTTTCTGTAGATGCATCAAAATCCGCATAGTGACAATCGATAAAAATTAGAACTTTAATAGGAACACGAAGAATTAACACAGGACGTACATAGATGTTTCATTGAACATGTAAAAGTGAATATCTGACGATTACTTTGAATATGTAAATATTTAACGTACGTGTTTAACGTACGAGGATCGAAAGGTGTCTAATCTGCTCGAACATTGAGCACTGTCTGATCTGTACTTTTCTCGGAATCTTGTAGAAATTGTCGGATATTCCTTTCAGAGAAGACAATACCTTTGATATCGATATCGATACGAACTTGCAAGTAATTAATTTAAAGTTATTAGTGAGCTAGTTCCGAAGATAGGACCTATAGAAGGTGTATTAGATGTCGCGAGATTAGAGAAGTGGGATCTCGAGACTAATAATGCTTAGTCAAACTCTTTGAAACTTCGATTTATATTCTATTTAGCCGATACACTAAAGCTCCTAAGATACAAACCAATAACGGTCAAAATCTACTTCTAATACTATCGTGTATGCCCCAATAGAATAATATCGTAGGACAAATCGCAGTTAGATAATCTTCCCACTAGGATAACTTGCTGTTACCTTGTTTACCTCATAACAAGCATTAGCTAATATTTCTTACTATGTAACTAATATTTTACGTATGACCAACAATGGTTCTAAGAAATATAACATTCAAATAACTAACATTTAGCTAGTATTTTACTATTTCTAATAATTTATTTTATTATACATTTTAGTTTCTACACTTTATATATTACTTTATATATTAGTTTGAAGTCTAAACGCAGCACTGTGTAATTTTAAAGTTTAGTATCAGCTTTTAGCATCTAACATTTTCCCTTCGCACAAGATGAAAGCATTCTACGTAACCTTGATTACGACTACGTATTTCATAGCAACGCATATGATTCACACAAGCTGTACAGATTCGTGTGATTTCAGCGATTGTTTTCCAAGGAAGCTTCGTAATTGAACAGTAGGTGCGTGTATGCGCTCCCGTTCATTTACAAAGTCTCGAAGACGTTTAGGTTTGGGAGTAAGGGGTTGGAGCGCGAGAGAAATTATGCAACACCGTCAGATGACGCCGATTAACAATTCTCTTACTATCACGATTTTCTGACGGCGTTGCACGAACACTATTCTACCGTATTTGCAAGTCTGTGAGTATTCGAAGAACATAATCGTACCAGACACCAACATTTTACACACTTCTTTTACAAATAACGGTTCGCAAATTTGCTCGTCGAACTTATAATTTAACGCTGAATCGAGACAGAACAATTCCGCAAACTCCATCCGCCATTTCATGCTGATTGTGTCTACCTCAAGATGTACATAACTCGCTATATAGTGTGTGTACGCGCATACAGTCTGTTTCTCTTCGAGCTCGAAATCTCTGGAGGTCGAAACGTTACGTTCGTTAGTCGATTTTCTCAGGATGCTGAGTTATAGGATTGCACGAGAAGTTTCCCAATTAGGACGCGCTATTTTGCGCGTCGTGACACGAACGAAATAAAGTACCTAATTTCCATGGAAAGTTCATGATATTGAGATAAACGACACTCGATTGCGTCTAAGCGGACCCTTACCGAAATTTCGATCTTTAGCTTTCGTCAAATCAAGCTTACACGTTACGCTTTTATCTTTCAGGTGAAACCGAGTATCTATATTTTAATCTGAAACTCACGATAGTGAATATATATTCCACAATATGTACGGAAAAGTATTAAAGTACGCACGGTATGCTAACAAATTAGTTTCCTCTCGCAAAACATTTTTTAACGTCAATCAAGTGGCTTTCCCACTTCATGTAAAGAAGAGAAAATGCACGTGTGATAAACGATCATTTGTTGCGTGTTTGTGGTGACAGACTTATTTATGCTTTAATTGTATGCACGATAATTAACATCATGCACGCTGTTACTGGGATGAAATTTGAAACAAAAAAAAGCGTAAGCAAATGAGTATGATTCGAAGCCCTTTGCATTGCCAGGCACATGCTCATCGCACTCCCTTTCTTTTTTTTGTTTTTCGTAACGATCGTTTTACTATGATAAAGCAGAAATAAAACGAACGAAGGTTAACAAAAATAATAATCTGTAACACTAGACTAGAGGCACCGAGTCGGAGCGCACACAGTCTCAATATTGATCTGTACATAGATTGTCTTTAGTTGGTTTGCTTTGGTATTGAGAGTATAGGAAAATAACACATGTTTATGGTAGGTATTTTACGTACTAACTTATGATAAAGTGAGGTATAATACATAATGGTAGAATATAATATAAAGTTTAAAACGATGTGGTATGATGCAATGAGCATACTGAAATAAATGCTACGATCTACATATATTACGATATATCCTACATCGCTACATAGTAGTATGGTAAAGAGTAGTATAATGGTGAGGTAATTTGCAGTAACGTTAGCGCTATGTATGACTCGGATATTTTTATATTTATCAACCCAGCCATTACATTTTCCTAACGATATTGATACATACGCTGCTTGTGGTTACGTCACATACACAAATTTACACACATATAATAACTTCAATTATTTATATGTTTCACATTATCAAATAACTAGGTCCAATATTTTACACGTACCGTTAGAGACCTATATGTACACTAAAAACTTGCAAAGCTTCATTAAAATCGAAGTCAACCAATTGAGATCATTTTCTCGTCAGTACCAATCACTGAATTCGCCTCGCGCTGCTTCTGATTTCGAGAATTCGAATTCAAGAGGTGTTTCCCGTTAGTAGACCGCTCCTTTGTGTGCTGAATTAGCACACGCGTAAATCGTTTGTAACTGTTAACACTTTTGCGGTTGCCCGCGGGGCCTTGTTACGCAGTTACACAATTAAGCCAGTTAACGGATGGAAACTAATAGCTGCACGTAGCCCGGCTTCGTCGCTGCCAACTGGTGAAATAATAATCAGAATGGATAGAAGCCGGAGACATCGTCAGCGAATAGTAGCTCGCGATAGCCCAGAATATCATACACGCGGCTCTTTTGTACATTTCGCGTAGACCTACCGTGAACTTCTGTTTTTGGCTGGCCACTCTGCTGCAATGGACTCACTGATAAGTTGATTGAGTGTCGAGAGTTTAAAGTGATCTATTATATGATATTAGAGTCTTCGTGTTATCAATTACTTTTGTATTACTTTCTTAGGGGTTGTTGCGGATGTAGAGCTTTCGTAAAATCTGATCGATAGTAATCTTTAAGGGATAACAAATAATTTATTTCTGGTTATGAACATATTTTAGTAACAGAAAAGTCTTATCTGTGTTATGTATTTAATGACATATATTAGTAACAATATTCTACTATATTAATGTAACTACGTGAAATAATTTTCTAGTTCTCATATCAGTATTTCACAAGGAACTTATTCGTTGATATTTTGCATAATTACTCTGCATACTATAATCAGCAATGTAGATTTCATTAATAAGATATCTCACCTAAATATAGTACGATAAGACATTTTAATAATTTAATACAATTTTTATAGCGAAATATAATCTACTTGTATCTTTTGTCCGTAATCATCCATATTTAGGGGATGAAAATGACTTTAAAATTAAATATCAATAATATTTTCATATTTCAAGAAGAGATAATCGTAATGCTTTAAATTTTCTACGGAAAGTCTGATATTAAAGAAATTTTTGTCAAGACCCTAATATTAAATAAGAAAATTTTTATTGAATACCTCAGATCTACTAATTTGAACACACAGAAGCATAATTCCTATAATTACATTGGATCAGACCGATATTATTCATTATCCTGTAAGGATAGAACAGGATCACCCATTAAAAGAATTTGCAAAGGATCAGTATCCCAAAAGAACAGGAGGAAAGGAAGAAAACTAGAAGGAGATATCTGATAGAACATCAATAAGATAAAGAGAGGCAAGCGTAGAAGAATCCAGATATTCCGGAGAATTCGAGCGTAATAAGGGTTGATCTGTCCCGGCTTACTCGTTGGAAATTAGATCCAGTTTAAGTCCAGACTTGGCGACTTTTAATTCGGTCCAACTGCCAACCGGGGATTTTTTACTACTCTTACATTAACCAGAGGATTAATGTCCTTTTACCGTTTGCTCGTTGGATCGACGCGTATGTAGATTTTACCAAACATCTTCGTCACTAAATTGTGGGTATATGTTCACATTCAGACTTATGTGAATACACTTAAAAATGTGGGAAACTAGATAGAAAATTGTTTTATCTACTAAGCGCTATAAAATTCCAGTATAGTATTCGGCTATAACGACACTTTTTAGGCGTTTTTGAGGTGCCTGAAGCGGAAAATGAGAGTCGTTTTTCGCGGAAATAAGGCATAAAAGGTCTCGATCAACCTGTTGATGTGTAACGCCCTCACGGATTTTGACAACACCTTTTTTAAAACTTGGCACTTTTAACCTACTTATTTATGGCTTACTTCATGTGCATTTGAATCGTGAATATTGTATCAGGTTTGAGTTATTTTTTATTTTTCATTCGGCCGCGATTACACGGAGAACGATAGGCGGTGACATTGACATCTGCAGCCATCACTTGTTTTACCGCTTGCCGCTCAGTATGATCACCGTCTTACGCGAAATTCTACAGTAATGTGTTCAGTAGTTAAATGTTCATAAGGCCGAATTTTCAAAACCGCCCATTTCCGCGAATAATGACCCTCATTTTCGCCTTTAGCGACCTAAATTAGTCGCAAAAAGACACATTCAGATAAAAAATGTTGCAGCCCGGATATTATACTTCATCCCCTTATAATAAATACCTACTCTACTTTGGATATTTTATATATTTTTGCATATTATTATATGAGTTCTATGCTTTCTTGTGTCTTCGAATTTCCCATAAATACATAAAAATCCTTGTAAAAATACTCGTCAGAAAGGAAAGCGTGGCCAAGGATTAACCCTTTCATACAGTTCGTCGTTTGCTCCTGATCGAGGCAACGAAGCTATAACTCGTGGATCGAATGTTTGGCGGAGAGATCGGGACCCAGCGACTGGTTCCGTTTAACTTTCGGCCAACTTGGAATAACGCAGCCTCGTCGGCTGTTCTTGTATAATATCGCTTCCGTAGTCGGAACCTGAACCAGCATGGGAGCCATGGGGGGGGGGATTATAAATTGAGGCTCTCGCAAGGGGAACGGAAGGAAGAAAGCATTAACTTTCGCGAATTCGCGCGTAGAATGGGTTCGTTGAGCGTCGCTGAGATATGGAAGGGAATAAAATCGAAAGGAAAAAGGGAAGAAGGAAGTAGAAGAGTGGAGATGGGATAAAAATGAAAGAGTAGGAGAAGAAACGAGACTAGTGCAGACACACTGTCGTTGGAATCCACGCTCGGTTTCCTGCCAGGGATCCACCGATCCCACCGAACAATGAAAACGATGCGGTAAGTTCCCATTTTTAACGGTCGTTACTGCTGTATTACGATAATGCGAACTGTTCGAAGGCCAACTGGCGACAGACAGGAAGAGCAAAATTTTAATTCACCGTAAAAAATTTGTTCGGAAGGCTGGCGTGTGTTTACAGATATGTTTTCAGAGAATTTTACAGGAAATCAAAGACAGAGGATAATAAGATGATACAATATATGTAACACGTAAATCTTTATCCTTTTCTGTTTCTTGTTCCTTAAATTCAATATATATTCGCCAAATCCTATGTATCCAACTGCAAAAAATTATGTGTATTTATCTACATATACAAATACGATATCACTGATATCGCGTTTATTTTTATCAAGAACATGTGAAAGAAATTTTCAAGCTACATTTCTTGGAAATTATTGAAAATCATACTTACAAGTTAAAAAGATGGGAATGCTATAAATAACCGAGAAGTATAATCTGTACAAACAATATCGTTAATTACCTTAATTATTTTATTAAATGAAGGATTCATCTATACGCGTGTATTTATATTTCAATCGAAGATTCCAATCTAAATATAAAAAGAGAAAGCCACCTCTTTCTATTGAAAGAGAAAAAAGAAGATGTTTATGATTAAGTTTTTATAATCTGTATCATAATTTGTACGAAGGATATCGTTAGTTACGTAAATTACTTAATTAAATGGAGAATACATCTACACACGTGTATGCACAAGTTTTCAGTCGAAAATTTCAATCTAAATATAGAAAAAAATAAGAAAATGTAAGAAAAAGATACTTGTCTTTCTACTGCAAAAAGAAAGAAACGATTTTATAATTAAACTAACTGAATTTAACAATGACAATTTTATTTCGTTTCATCCATATTTCATCGTAATAACACGTGAAGAAAGTTTACATGATTAAAATATACATACTCGCATTATTAATTAAACAAGCGGAACTTGTTAGTGTAAAGAAGTACACAAAAAAGAAATGTTATTCTCTGAAATAGAATTTCATCATAATAATTCTGTGTCATTTTTCATACGTGATTCTATGAGGCTTACTGATTCATACTGAGCACTAATTAAGAGACGAAAGTAACGAACCTCATTGTTAATTCAACGAACTGCGCATCATGCGTGTATGATACATACAACAATTTCACGGAGACAATAACACCGAAAATTTAATGATCTTGTGCTAACGTTCTTTTTTGTAACGATTCTCTTTTACATTTTTTACTTTTCATCACGCGCCACCTCGGTAAGATATCACGTCTGCGTTAGATTGACAATATTCTGTTCGTCGTAGGAACGAAACTACGATTGTATTCCACACATTTATCGTTCGAACATCCATTATTATTTTCGATATGTATTTTTATCAATACATTACCAAAATATTATCCTGAGATAGAATTTCCTTGCGTTGAAGGCCATATACAATAAAAATTGCAGAAACATTCTAAATAACTCAATAACATTATTTTTTTATTGAGTTTGTAAATAGTTCAAAAGGATCTGCTCTAACAGTGGCTCTACAGATACTTGTTGTAAGAGACTAGTATCAAAACTAGCATGTGACGCGTTACATTGGCGATTTAATCAAGCGTATAATGAAAACTTCGTCAGAGGTCTGAATGGAAGTTTCACTCTAAATTAATAAAGCGGCAACCATTTTGAAATGCATGAAAATGTGAATAACTCGAGTGTACGAACAGAGTTTACAAGTGTGTCCAATGTGAAGAGTTCTGGATAGGATCCAAACCCTTCACTTGAAAAATTCCTTGCAAGTTGTTGGAACGAGGAACACGTTGCAATTTTCCGGCAAGTTGATTGGTTTTCTCCTTAAGTGCTTCCAAATGCGATGCCAATGAATCGAACGGCTTTTTCGAATAGCGTAAATTATCTAGGGGAACATTTTCACCGCGTAAACGATCTGCATATAATATTGTAGAGTCAATATGAAATTTATGTCCAGCTGGACAAATTGCAAAATACAAATTAAATAATAAAAAAAAAAAAATATGAAATTTTAGTTGCAACTAATTTCTTCAAAATATTTTCTATTCAATCGAAATAATTTCCATATCATTGGATATACTTTTTGAACGACTACTAAAATATCTATTATTTAAATATCATACCGTAGATAATATTCGACATATTAAACTTACCTGAAACATACTGCTGACATATTCTGCATATTTCTTATACATATTTGTATATTTTATTCGCGGAAATGTATGTTTTTTGCATATTTAACGTACATAATAATTATAACTATATCAAAAAAAAAAAATTAATTCTTAACTAATTTAAGAAAATCTTATTCTTCACAGTTTTCCAAATAATAATGTACAATTACTGAATTTTCAATACTTGAAATGGGAAATGCGAAAGGATAGCGTTGCTGAGAATAACTGGTTTGTTTCGAGGTTACACTTGATATGTTTCAGCCTACCACACGTTACCATTGATGTCGGAAATTGAATCGTAGCTAATTTGATTCGAGTTTGATTCGATCGAAACAATGTGCTGAAAAAATATACGAGTTTATTGGATTTCGGTTTTTCCGAATCCCACAATGTTGTGACAGTGAAATTGCAAACTCTTGCGTTTTTCGAATGTTTCTAGACCATAATATGTATAATCTAATGTTTCTTACAAAAAAACTTTAAAAATAGTGAAATATCACCTACCTACGTTTGATATTGTCAATGTCCACCGTTAGTATCCTCGGCAAATTACGCGATACTTTATAAGACTTTGACTTGTTTCATAATTTGACAAACATTTCAGGGAACTAACATTATCCTACATTCCTTCAAACTCAAGCGTTTTATAACTTATACCAACTATAATCTGTTGCGCAATCTATACTATGCTGATACCATCATCCATTAGTAAAGTAAAAATTCGCCTGGAAAAATTTTTAATTGAAAGACATTCGTCAAAAACCAGAATAGTTCATTATTAGTCCCATCTATCACAGTCATTTTTAAAACAATTCTACAGCCCAATAAAAGACTCTTAAAACGTCAATAAGGATGATCATTATTTTATAGAATTTTTTAATTAACAATTTTTGTATAATCACAGTGTATTGAAACGTTATCGCTTGTAGCTATGTGGAAGCCAGTTACCGGAACGATCTATCGGCACTAATTAATCGTGTATGCGTACATTTTGTCGCTGGTTGTTCCCATCTAGTGACCATAGTAGCCAGGATAATCGTGGTTACGGTGAAATCCCGATTTTGCATAAATCCCATTGGCGCATCCTGAATTTCGTTTCTTCCGTCACCTAGGCGAACAACTCTGTAAACTGGGGACAACGTGAATGCCCAGATCAGGATCGAATTTCGATCGCTGTGTACGTCCCACGCATATTTATACGCCATTTTGATAAGACAATTGTCTCACGTTCGGTTTATGTTTCACCAAAAGAGAAGGAAGGTACGAAAAATGTGGTTGACGTGGGTGGATTGTAATATACGTGACATTGTTTGTGGACCGATATTCTCATTACATTTTTACGGAAGTTTTTGAAACTTATGTCAACATTGAGTAGAGGAAAAAATTGAATTGTTTGCAATTGAACATCAATCGAATTTTAATTTTTTAATTTTATTACCGTATATAATAAATTTCGTTGTAGAATGGAAAATTGAATCCTTCTTGAATACTGACTTTCCCCTTTTAACTTCACCGTCGAATAGATTGAAAATTGTTTTTGATGTGCGTTGATTTCATATTATTGATTGATTGAAATATTAAATAGCAATTGATTTTTATCGAACGTGTACAAAAATTAACGTCGTTTTATTATCACTACAGGTATTTAGCGAATCCATCAGGGACGTTCAATCGTTCGAATTCCATCCATAAATGACACTGCATTGTCTCTACAGATTATTAATAAACATAATTGTTAATAAAATACAGATAAACGTGTCAAGATTTCGATCGTATATTAGTTTCATCTATTATAAAATAATTTCACGCGTTTGATCATCCATATGACGATTTATTTTCGTTGCCATTTAACAAGTAACGCGATTATCAACATAACATCGTACTATGCTGTGTCAATTACTTGAGTACTTTCAACGTGTAAAAGATTTATTAAATTGTTTTAGCTTGACACGTATATTAACATTACGCAGATATTACGTTCGATTGATATAAGCAGCAAATTACTACTTCCAATAATCAAGTAATCGGCTCAATCTCTGAATCGAATACCCATAGAGAACTTATAGAATATAATTAATAGATTAATAAGGACGCGCCGTTTGAAATTGCAGAATCAACTTGGAAACATTAATCGAGAATATTGGGAAATCAAACTAGAAGAAAAATTTTATATATTACATTACGTGTATCGTAAAGATAATGTTGTTGTAAAGCGCTTATTCGCAAGTGAACAGTTCACGAACACTGTTCGCAAATAGTGTTCGCAAGATGTCTGCAAACATTTTATGTCCACTCGTGGGATCACTATGTTTCACAACCGCGTTTGCGAACGATATACAAACGAATGAAAAACAGACGACGAATTGATCGCGAACTGTTTGCGAACATCATATTGGACGTATCTATAGTTAGCGTGATCAGTATTTTTTGCGTTTGGAGAGAACAACTTGTGAAAGTGTATCGCCATTTAAACGATTAAGTATGCAATTTTATACGTATTTTCATAAATAAACGAGGGCCAATGAACACCAAGACGCATGGAAATGGAAATGCATAAAATAGAGAAAGTCGTAACCTGATGCGGATTGTTAGTGGCACCGTGGAACGCAACCCTGCGTTCAATTAAAGCGAAATGAAATTCCGGTTTGGAAGCTACGATAGACGGCTGTTAGGTCGTCGCTGAGCCGCACGCGCGCGTCGATTTGATCCGCGCGACGATATCAAAGTAAATGGAATTACGTGTGGTCAGGATTAAACGCCCCTACTTGAGAAATATTTAATACTTAGACGCGAGTGAATTTCCAGCCGAGGAACCTTTGCTCGTCGATCGAGCGCGCAAGTGTCGCATCATAGATATTTGCTTTGACGAAGGTTGCGTGATTCGACGATTCGTGAAAAAGCTGATCGTTCGAAAACGTTGATTAAAGTTTGATGGCTTGTGAAAACTTGGGGAATTTGTTTTTTATTTGGGAAATTGGTTATACGATTTTATTGTGAGAGATTGAAAGGATCTACATGTACATCGTTCTGTAGGGATTTGATGGATGATCGTGGAATTTTGAATTTTTTGGATTTAGAGGATGTACATACATGTAACTCGGGCAAGCTGTAGTTTTTAAATGGTTAGAGATAAAAAAAGAGGGTAATATTACATAGTGGTTCAGAAGATTAATAATATGAAAAAAATGCTGTAATTTTACAAAACTTTATTTGACAAAAATGACGAGTATGTTTAATATATATGTCAGGATAGATAGCTGTTACAAATATGGTAGACAAAAAATATGATTGCTTTGATTCACAAAATTCGTAATAATGAAACTCATTGCCTGGATTCGAAGAATTAGCATGACGGATATTATAAACGTTTTATCTACTATACATGTCATCCGCGATAGAATCAGTTTCTGGAGACGGTATCACGATCCCTGCGAATCTTTAAATAGCACAAATTCATATTGAAATTCGTTCTTTCATCAGGACGTGATATCAAACTCAATCCTTTAATATAACTGTCGCGAAAGGGAACGTCTTTCACGTTGTCTCGTTCGATGGAATATTGCGTTACGTCCTGCTCGAACCAATCGTCTGGTATAACGAGGCTAACGCGTGATCCTGAAATGTGAACTAATTCGATATCGGTGAAAGGAGCGTTTTTCATTAAGTGACTTTCTCGCCAGTGACTCTGATACAGGCAAAAAATATTGGAGCCACTCGAACCTATCGATCGTTACACAAATTCTTTCCTCATTAGTGCTACATTTGTACGAGAAATTACTCCTTTCTTATTCTACGGTACTTTTATCTGCTGTAACATTATTATAGATCTCGTTTCATTTCTCGGGTTTATCGACGATGATAGTGGTACTGTTACAAACTCACGTTCGATCACGCGATATTTATCTGTGTTTTCACTCTATATAATAATCTTCTCACAAATTCAAATCTTAAGGTTTATATGTATATATTATTTTGCGTCTATATGTATATATAATATTTTGTGTTTTAGGTAAGGAAACGATGACCTCTTTAACCACAGCATAATTCAGTCAGTCGCGTAACTTTGCAGTTCACGTACTTGAACGACACTCGGAAAATTAGTACGCATTGAATAATTGGTTTTTCGTAAGTATCTTAATTGCATTATTTATGTATCCTGTTGGGTGTTATGTGAATTGTAGCTAATAGAGAGGTGTATAGTCACGTAACATTAAATTACATTTCATTGTCTGCACTACAGTAGATACAGTAGATACTTCATTACTGTCTATACAACCTATACGCACAATTTCAACAGTATTCAATTATTTATAAATAATTATGCTTCGTTATTATAATATTCTATTATTGAAGTACTGCAACATTCGAGTACTGAAGTATAACACAATACAAGAACGAAACTAGATAACCCGATACTTGATAACAGTTTCAAATTATTTACAACACGCACAACAGCGGTCTAGAATTTGCTGTAGATATTGATCTTTCTTCTTCGATAATACACAACTTTTCGTGGAAAATCACCATATCGTACGTTATATACGGTTATCGCTATGTAAGGGCCCGACTCGATCGATTGGGCTCCATATACGAGGTCGTAAGTAATTTCCAATAGTCCATTTTGGCAAGGATAACCGTGAATCGGTGTGCTTGATAATCATTCAATCCATACGAAATTGCCAGGCAATGATCACTAATCAGTAACGTATTTCGTGTCGCATAAATACAGTTTTGAGCCTATTAAGGCCAAAATTCAAATTAAGGACAACTCTTTCTAAATTAACCCTTAATACTAGACTGCGAATTTTTGTGCAAATTTGTATTTTTGTTTTGGGCAGTAAGATTGAAACGTTTGAATACGAAACTTCTTCAGCAAATTTTGAATTCTTGTTCTTACACCATTACAATTTTGACCAATTTCCAATCAATCTACGTACAGATCACATTAATTTATAAAAAACATTTTCTCGCCTATCATTTAAGCCTATAATTTAATTAATGTGCAAAGTTTCAGGCCTGAAATTCGAACTCGTGTAAAAAAGAAAATTTGTTCTTTAATTTTATCTACCTGCTTTGATTTACGATTCTGCAAGAGTTCGCAGAGTAATTTGAACTTTTGCAACTCTGTTAGCCCCTAATGGAGAGTTTGTCAACATTTTCGAAAAAGATTGACAAACTTCTAGCAGATTGCATCGAATAGGTACACGAAATCTCAGCTACAATATCTATTTACTGTACTGAACTACTTTTATTTTCTTCTCTCGTTATTAGTCTCCTCGTATTGGTTCGCTAGAACCAATTACAAAGTTCTACAAAATATCCAATGCTTTATTTACTATCATACTTACCATACGATATATAAGTTTAATATCCCAATCAATTCTTTTATCTAGTACTCTTATCTTTTCAATTCAATTGAATTTTCAAAAAGTTCCATTTCATATTTCTTGTAGACTTCCAATCTTTCATATCGCGAAATTTATTGCTCAAAGCGGTTGAAATAAAATCCCGAACTGGCAACGAAAAGGCGTCTCCTTCTGGACGTCGTTTTTAAAATCAAAAGCCGATGTATCGGTGCCCGTGCCTCGTTTCCCATTCAATGGTTAACACATCGTACGGCTGGATTCAAGCATCGCGCGAATCGAATCACAAATCTATGTTCCAATTCGTTGTAATCCGCGAAAAATACCGAAACTGTCCGCAGATCGACTTTTCCTCGACTGAAAAACTAGTTCGCCATTCGTCCGTTTATTTTCCATCCCTTTACGTTTTGTAGTCGTCTCGAGGCACGTAGACGCTCGTCTATAAGTTACATCACCATATTTGCAGAAAGTAATATTAAGTTTAAAAATAGCTCTGAAATTATAGCAACCTTGTTGCACAATAATTTAATAACCAACCAATTCTATTTTATTCCATATATTGAGTTGTGTAATAAATTCCTTTCAAAGCTGCTTCCATAACGAGTGCTGAAAAAAGGTATCTTCTTTATTTGGTTTTACTTTAAAAATGTCTAGAACACATGTTAGATTATTGACAAATGTTTTAATAAATGATGTCGATATATGGTATCGACATCGTCACTAAAGGCTTTCCTCTTCCTCCATACGTCTATCGACGCCTGCATTGAACGTGTTTATCAAAACAATTCGAATAATACTCTCGTAATCTCTGTCTAGTAGACATATATAACACAGTAAAGCGTCGATGATCAGAAGCCCGATTAAAGGAACGATATCTATTATCAGAACGTAGATTAAGAAAAAATTCGATTATGGGAATTTCGATTAACGAAACGTTCGATTATCCGAACGGTGCTGTCTAGGAAGTAAGGAAGAGAAATATATATTTGTATTCAATGTGTATTGCATTTTCTTACCGATTACACCTCCTCTTTTTCTCTAACCATCTTATTATTAGCATTTATGGATTAAATTCTATCGGTAACGTTCGTATCGCTTACACTTAAAAGCATTCGTTGCTTCAGAAACGAGTTTAAGATGGTTCGAAGCGCCAAACTATAGCAACTAAGAAAAATTGAGAGAAAGATAAGAAACGTCGTAAATGATTTTTGGAAAAATTTATCTCGCTCCAACATATGTAAAATACGTACAAATATATATGATAAAAGTTCAGCAGTTCTTTTTAATAGAGCACACTAAGCTGATATACTCTCATCTTATAACTAAAAGTAAGCTAAATGAGTAATTGTATTTTGTCTGTGGATCATCTTTTTAATTATAATAACGTTTTGCAGTACAAAAACAAATTTGGTCTTCCAAATGAAATTCGAATATATCTAAGTCATAAAATACATAGCGAAAACTTTCTTTATCTTCTCCAAGATATTAATTTCTATTACCAATTATGGTATTGCAAGCTACCGACTTAGTTCACAAACTAATATACATTGTTTCGTATTAATTCAAGTTTATATTAATTGTACTCCAATTGCACTATATACGATATACCTTCAAAATGTATGGATACTATTATTTAAATTTATAACTTACATTATTGTATTTTACACTTCCTTCCTTTTTTTAATATCTTTATTACGTATTTTGTTAACCGCTAATGACCATAAGAATGGTTGACACGACCTGAAATAAAATAAAAAAAATAAAAAATGAGGATTGGGAGAGAAAAATAGACACCAAAGAAAATTGTTAAATTTTGATTTAAAGGATTTGCACTTGTGTAATACTAATGTATTTGCGCGTATCTGCAAAATATTTCACAGTAAATGTTCTCTCAAACAGAATCATCCGATTATTCGAGAAAATTCGATCATCCGAATAGCCATAGTTTTACGGTTTGGTTCGTACCGTCGAGCTTTCGCTGTACTTATGAACAGGACTATACACCTTCACCATCGCACACATACACGTGCAAAAATATTCATTTTCCACTTCGCGAAATCAATCGCGACCGTCGACGCGAAAGTTTGCTTTCCGTCCCCGGATGAAAGCGCCGGGAAATTCGGTATCCTCCACCCATCTCCCTTGCTCCGCGTGTCTCTATTCAAAAGCACCACGTCGACATTCGAGTGTCGTATGACGAACGAATTATGGACGTCCTTTGCGCAAACATTTTCTTGCCGATAAGCGTGAGGGCAAATAGACGGTGCAATTACGCGTTTCAGCTAATGAAGCAATCTCCGCCTCATCCTTGTTATCTCGTTGTATCCGTGAACCGCCAGACAGCATAAGAGAAAGAGAGGGAGGGAGAGAGAGAGAGAGAGAGAGAGAGAGAGAGAGAGAGAAAGAGAGTTAGAGAGCCAGGACGCAGGCGCTGGGACATATCCAACCATCGAGACAACCAAGATTTCCCGCGAGCCCCCTAATATTCAGGGGCACCCAAGAGGCAGGGTGAATAGAGAGAGACGGCCGCCGAGTTGGATTTTGAACGCGAAATTTAATAGGCACTGCGTGTCCCAAGTACCCTGGACTAACGGTTCGGTTATTCTAATAATTAAATTCATTGTCATAACATTGTCCCGTGTGACTCCACGTGGCCATGTCTCTCTGCGTACGCCTTGGACGAAGATGCAACATACTATAAAAAATACGATCGAAAGCCGCGCAACCACAAATATATGGTTATTTCCAGAGTATTCAACGATTGACTATTTATAAAGCTCCGTGGAAACTCGTGCAATTAAAACTTGCGATCAATTTTATCAGAGAAGCGCGGTTCGGCCGTCGCGGAAGCGATTGAAAAGAAGAAAGGACAAGCGAAGCGAAGGAAGCGTAACGACGATTTCATTCTCCTCGAAGTATTTCATGCGGCCTGCCGCGGTCTGTTCGACTACAAAGCAAGAGGAATTCGTAAGAAAGTTGCCTGGCATTTTCTTAGAATCCTTGAAGTAAGAAACTTCTTACGCGTTGGCGAGGAGACTCTGACGAAAAGGCCGATTCTTCTGCCTTCGTCCTGAACGACTCTCTAATTAGGATCGAACGGTCCGGTAAACTGCTGTGGATGAATTTAATTCTGCAATCTTCCGTGCCAGTGATTTTGGCTCGGCTATCGGTTTGTCCCGCCTTCGAACACAGTAGCTTTTCATGTCTTTATTTGCAACTGGTAATAATAGTTAAGGAAATAAGAAACAGAAACGAGGAGGAATTCCTTTTTGTAAATATTTACATGGAAAAATATAAACAACTTGGTTTTCAAATAAATCTGTTTATTATTTCATTATAATTTAGTAAACATTAAGTAATTTTGTTCATTATTTATTTTAGTGAGAGTAATTATTTGATATTTTTATTTGTTATTTCGAGCTTATAGGAATTTCATATGAATATATATGTTTAATAATAATATATGTTTTGGACAAAACATTTTGAAATTTCAATAACGCTGCAATTAAACATGTCTATGATGATAATATTGATAAAACTTGAAGCAAATCTGAAAATATATATAGAAATTATTTTAGTAATTAAACACATCTATCGTCATTATATTGCTAAAATTGAAAATATATATAGAAATCATAAAAATTTATGCTACCCTTCATCACGTAAAACAGAATACAAAATTCAAATCAAAGATACTCAAAATACTCTATATATGTAATATTCAAACTAAAATCTTGTGAGTCACTTAGCCACGTTATTTTCTATTTAGAGAATCATGAGTCTGAAAATAAATAATTCCTCCTATGTCAATATCTATATCTAGTATATCTGTAACAAAAAGAAAAAAAACTCGTCGGTTTTACGAAACAAAAAGACGCGTCTCTATCAATTCTAGGCAATTAATCAACGACGCGTGCTGGTAATTGCTTATGTGGCGGGAAACGTTATTGTAGCAAGTAACAATACCTTCAGCACGACAATAATGCACGTCGGGGGCTGTTTCATGATACTTCCAGCGTATATTTCTATTGCAGCTGCGACACAATCGCTGCTTTTGTGAAAGTGTGGCAGCCTCGAATCAACCTAGCTCTCCAACCCGTGCGATTTAATTGGTATTTTTCGAACAAAAGTTCTCTTCCACTCGCTAATCGTCATCTGCCGCAAACGCGCCTCTGTTGTTGGTTCGTTTTCGTTCGCCACAGTTATGTGATAAATATTGCGGATAGTCCTCGCGGTAGCGCCAAGCACTTAGAGCATAAATTCTTAAAATGTTTTGAAAAATTACAAGTTTTCGACTGATCGTAAATATTAAAATATAAGACTAGTCTACTTGTACATTCGTAGAGTTTTGCTCGTCAAGGATTTTCCACGAATATATAATGCTGATCGATTAATCGTTCCTTCGGAGGGCAAGGAAAATGTTAAAGTACAACATTAAAATTAAAATATCTTTTAAACTAAACATTTGTCGACCCAAGTATCTAATATTCTCTTATAGAGAATTAAAAAATGCATCGGCTGGTGTAGAAAAAAATGTATAGTCCTGTCTGAGAAAATAGAGGTAACCTTGAAATCTTTAACACTAAACCTACCGACACTTCGTGTATACCTATTCCTACCGTGTGCGGTCAAAATGCCCGATGATTAAAGAAGTAATAGTTTTTATGATTTAACTTAGATAATGGTTAATTTATAACTAAATGTATATAAAATGATGAACTTTCATAAAATTTCGTCCAAATTTACTTTTGTTTAATTTCTATTATAGACTTAAATAGAATTACACTTTTATTTATATATGTCGGAGATGAAAGAACACCGGAGCCTTCCATTGGAACTTTGGGAAAATCCCGTAATATTGTAATCTAGATTTTACCATAGCCGTAATTAAGCAATTGTCATTCAATCCGATTGTATTTATTCGAGATTTGTAACAGTGAGCTTGGGCTCGAGGCGACAATCGGTCGCCAACGTAGCCCAAGGGATGAACGTTTGTCTAACAAAGGTATGGAGTAATAGTATAGCCCTCCTTAAAAGAAATAGTTGTAGCGATACTTGACAGTAGACATTCCAACGGTCTCTGTCTCGTGGCTCGCCACACGCAGACCCTATTCTCTGGGTAAGATGATTGCCAGATGTCGATGCGTCTCCGCAGTGCATGTTCAGCCAGCCTGAGGACCCGTTATAAATCTCAAGATTTAGTTAACTGAAGTCCTTCAAATGGACAAACAGTCTTTGTCCCAACTACGGGAAGATAGGGGAAACCTACTTTCTCACGAACGACGCTTCCCGCTAGCAACTTTTCTTCAAGGGCGGCTAGCATCCTTTTCTAACCACCAATATGGAAATTGACCAATTAACAGCAACGTCAATTTCCCTCATCTTCTGAACGAAGGCATCGCTCCACGAATCCGATGATCTCGTGCCCTTAGACACACCCCGTCATAGTTTTCCTCTGTGGCATCATCGTGACGGAAAGTCACTTCTTTCGTGCGATCTCATTGACGAAAAGGAGTAACGTCTTTATATATTATCTTTATATATATCGTCTTTATATTATACGTCTTTATATATATGTCGAGTTCACACTATGATTAGAGTTGGGGTTAAGGGCGTGAAACGAATATTCGTTGTGATTAGACATTGTTGTTATGCAATAGAGAAGATATTGACCAGTGCAAATATGATTATTACAGATTTCGACAAGTAACCGTGATAATTAGATACCCGAAACGCTAACGATAATGATCCTAGGTTCAATAACGAATCCGCGGTCAACAGAATAACAAACTACGCTTTCTTCCAAAGTCCAAGTTGTACGCAACTTCCTTGTCTACGGTACAAGTGTTACTGAACTAACTCTTTCTTAAAACAGAATATCCACCGAGCGTAAAGACACTACGTAACTCGCTAATGCGACCTCGCGAGACAATGACTTTCCGTCACGATGATGCTACAAAGGAAAACTATATTGGGGTGTGTTTAAGGACACGAAATCATCGGATTCGTGGAGCGATGCCTTCGTTCGGAAAGTGAGGGAAATTGACGTTGCTATTAATTAGTCAATTTCCATATCGGTGGTTAGAAAAGAATGCTAGACACCCTTGAGAGAGAGAGAATTACTACCGGAAGCGTGGTACGTGAGAAAAGAAGATTTCTCGTATTTTCTCGCAGTAGGTGATAGATTTAGGAGCTGCAAAGACTAAGACTATTTGTCAGTTTGAAGAACCTCAGCTAAATAAATTCTAAGATTTATAGCGGGTCCTTAGGCTAGCCGGAAATATACTGTGAAGATGTATCAACATCTGGCCATTATCTTGTCCAAAGAATGTGGTCTTTGTGTAGCGAGCCACGGGACAGAAACCGTTGGAGTGGTTACTGTCGCGTGCCGCTGCTATATTTTTTCAAGGAGAGTTATACGGTTACTCTATACCTTTGTTAGGTAAACGTTTATCCCTTGACCGCGGCTACATTCGGCGACTGGTTGTCGCCTCGAGCCCAAGCTTACTATCACAAGTCTCCAACAAATACAATCGGATTGAATGACAATTGCTTAATTACGGCTATGGTAGAATCTAGATTACAATATTACGGGATTTTCCCAAAGTTCCAATGGAAGGCTCCGGTGTTCTTTCATCTCCGACATATAGTTATATCTTATTCAACTTTGCTGCATTTTTTACAAATTATCTTCTTATCAAATGTACATTTGCCGCATAAATATTTCCCGCATCTTGAACAAATTTTCGTAATTTTGTAATCTTTACTTGAATACTAGTTTTTTACTTGACAAGTTTTTTGTAGTAATGAATCTGAACTTGTTGATAGTTTTATTGCATGGCTTTTTCCCGCGATTCTTTATATAAAAGTAATGTATGCACTAGGTTTATAACAATTTTGTGAATTCGTTGTAAATTGGTCCCATACTGTAGATACCATTGCAAATTTATTGGTTTGTAAATGTTGGCTTCTTTCGCTCTTCTTATCAAATCCTATAAACCTCATAATTTCAGCAAAGTCATTCCTGCTCATTGTTTTTGAAAAAAATGCAGGTCTCTAAATTTTATTTCACAAATATGAGACATCTAAATTTTTTGCCTGATATGCACCGCGGGCATTTAGCAGAGCAATAAATGCATCTAGTTTTGTTGCATCTAGCTCCATCTTAGTCCCCAATACTATAAATGCTTCTTCTTCCGTACATTTTATTATATGATCCCATATACAGTGATCAATGATAAGATAAAATGCCGTCTTTACTTGTCCTTTCATTATATGCCGTTTAGTATATCCCTAAAAATATTATGAACTGATGTCCTGCCAGGTTTGAGACTTGCATCTATTTCTTTCCAAATTGTTCTATCGGGCCCAGTTTCACTCTCTTCCGCCAACGATAATGTAGTATCGTGAAAAGAGGCCTAAATAGAGATCGGTCAAATCATAAAAACAGTGTCGTCTGCCCTTCAGTTGTTAGTTTACATCGAAGAAAGCCTATGTGACTAAGGTCACCTAGTTCTTGCGGAGCATGGGCGTAGTGAGATCAGAAAAAAAAAAGGAAACGAACGCTAGAGGAGAAGGACGATTTTGGGTTCAAGGAGCATTGACCGAGAGGTCAGAGTGTGCGAATCGAGAAGTGAGTGTGAATCGAGAGTCAGTGTTAGTCTAGAAGTCGAGGAGTAGAGTTGTTAGCGTTGTTGAGAGATAGAGTTGTTAGCGTTGTCGAGTTGCGAGAGTTTTTAGTGTTTATGAGAGATAGAGTTGCTAGCGTTGTTGAGTTGCGAGAGTTGTTTGAGATAGAGTGTGATTTTTGTATTTAGTTACAGGCTAAACAACCATCGTTTTCTGTCTAATTAATGTCTGTATAGTCAACTTATTGTAAATAAATTGTAAATAGTCGGGGAAAAATTTATATCTAAATTTACCCGATACTACAATAATTTTTTTCCTTTTTGCCCTTACGTAAACGCTTATTTATAATATTCAACTCTGATTCGGTTGTAAATAGCTTTTCATGTGTTTCCATTCCGTTTTCAGTTGCTGAAGTTTCTTGTTCATCGCACACTGAATAGTCTTCTTCTATGTCCGTTATTTTTTTTTTTTAATTTTTTTTTTTTGAAAAATCTTGATATTTCTAGGGTAAATATTTATCACAAAATAATACCATGTACGGAATACAAAATTATTGTCAAATTTGATATGCTTTACTTTTCCTTTTATAACAACTTTACACAAAATGCTCTGAGATGCTTTCTGTCTGAGTTTTAGAGATAACAAATTTAGATGTCGACTAATTGACTAACAAACCAAGATGTATTTTAGTCTAAAAGACAATAGCAAGTAAAAATATGATCTTTGACGGCGATATTTATATGAAAATATTGATGAGTATTGACCATTCTTCACCAACGGTTACTCGAGGGTGGAGTTGGCAAAGCTTTTCCCGTGTTTTAAAGCAACGAGCAATAACTCTAAGAAACTTCTCGACTTTTAAAATGTTTGTAACAATGGATTGTAAAAGGTGCTAAATTTTTTGGCGACTAGGATTAGAATTAGGTGGCCTTAGGATTATAATGGGTCTGAGTTGATATGTCTTGACAGTTGGTGGCTATCTTGATCGAGGGATGGATTGTTTTATGACAAGATTACGGGTTTAACAGCTGTTATTATTTGTTATTACTAATTTTGTTTGTCATCTGACCTTGAGATAGCCTTTTCTTTGTACTGATTGCATTTATTTTAAGAATAACTATCATATTTTATCGAGCGGTCAAAATGACCGATCACGGTAGTACAAATTTTTCTCAGAATATAAAAGAGCAAACTAAAATTAAATACCGAAAAATATATTGTATGCATGTTTTAGGAAAAGTCAGAAATTATGAAGCGATATGATAAAGTTTAAATATGGTTAAATTTGTGTAGAAGTCGGGAGAGCGTTCAATTTGACCGAGCCGGTAGGTTTAGTGTTAAAATGCCTCGATTTTTGATGCACCACGCTATGCATCACTCCGACCCATTTATCTATTTCTCATGAAAATTTTGTCTGTCTTCTGCCATTTTAACACTGTGGTTTGTCCCAGTTGCATGGTTCATCCTATATAATATTTCTGAAATGGATTATTTCCTGTAGAAATTCTGGTGGAAAATCACTTGGACTATGTTTCTCTTAGTCAACTTCTCTCAAACAACTCTCTGGAGCAGAGTAGATCCATCGTCATGCAAAAACGGCCGCCTTCCAACGAACATGTTCTACTTTTGATCCGTTTCCGCCCGATTCCGACGAGTCAGCGAGAAGTGTCGTAAATCAAACGAACAAAATTTTAAGCATTTCGTCGCCACTTGCAGAAGAAGCATTCACGAGTCTGGAACCGAGCACGTTGTAACGCAATGCAGGAAAGTTAAGCAGTTTCGTTCCAAATTCTCGAATTCTCATGGGAAACAATTTCGACAAAAATGAATCGAATGATAGGAACAAAAATGTTTCGTCACTTGAATATGGTTAAGCAAAGGCGAGTTGACTCGTTAAATTAATTGCCAACATTTTTGAGGAAATAATTTGTTTATGGGAATGAATTGCGTTCAGGAGTTGAAAACGTACAAAGATTAACATATCATCCTTGTGTAGTTTTAGTGCTACGAGAAACAAGCAACAACATATGAAGTAATGAAATTGTATACGATAAGATCATAAATTGTACTAACTTCGAATACGAATAGGGAGGTACTTTATAATTAGAAAAATAGAGGGAACTTTGAAATCTTTGAAACTTTTTCACGTAGAGAAACGAAAATAATACGTACATGTAAAAAAGTTACTTGTGGGATAAACTAATGATTTCAATGAGATTCTTACATTTGTATACAGTAGTATTTCGTGCACAACAGCCCCAAAACGAAAGAAAAATTGCTTAAAACTTTAGAAAATACCATCTAACGTTTCGATCCATGTTTAGTAGATCCATCTTTGTCATTCATTGTACTAGCGCTAGTACTACGAGTACTATCCACTCTAAAAGTTCTGAAATTTTATTACCCTCTATAGTAGCCATCCTCTTCGTTCACCTATCTCCATCTAGCTTTCCTAAGGTATATCTGTTTTTATCCTCCTGACTCTTTTAATATTTCCCCTTATCGACTGCTCCATATCGATTTTAATTAAGTCGAATCGATGTTCTCAGCCGCGAACCACCCTGTGTCCGACATGTCGATTTAAGATTGGCGAGGGTAGATACGTTGGATGATTGTCCGCACGACGCTTCCTTTCCTACGTTTTATTAGTTGAAGTTGGATATGAACGAGGAAACACCGTTTGCAGAGAAATAATTTAAGTTTGGATGTTTCGATCGGATGTTTTCATATTTGTCGCTATATTCGATCGCTTCGCTTTTTGGATATGCTGAAATATTTCAAAAGCACTATTTCATAATTTTATTTCACAATTTTTGTTAATACATACGGAATGTCGTTTTGTCGAATAAAACTTCAGTAACGGAAGATTTCTACAAAACGGCATGTGCGTGCTTCTTTTTTCAAAATAATCTTCACACAGTTAAATGCATTTTTCCAACAATTAATTGGTTTCACTGTTATTAACGAGTCTAAATTCATAAGAATGATCAATTGTAGAATTGAAAAATTCTTATAATAGAATTGTGACAATAATTTATCTTCTGTAATAAATAGGATAATATAATTCAGATGTAGGTAAAGTAAATAGGTTTCATACGAACAGTAAAGTTGGATTACTGTTTTTGATATTGAAAGTTATTTCAGGACAATAGTAATAAAAGTTTCATTGCACACCTTAAGAATGGCGTTTATGTGTCTTAAAAGGAGGACGCAGTTAATAACCCGGAATAATATAACTGTTATGAATAGGGCGATGAACGTTTTATTATACAGAATATGCAACTGTTAACATGCCTTTATTCACGATATAATCTTACAAAACACTCTGTTCTGTTTCTTAAATATATACCTTTTGATGATCGTCCAAGCCGAAAGATACCAAAATCAAATCGATTTTTAAGTTACTTTTAATTAAAGACAAAATTAATTTTTTAATTTCAAAACACTCATTTTTATTATTTAGATGAAAATGAAACATTGTAATAATATTAGATTTAACGAATTATGATAACACTAGATTACGACAACACTGGATTTAATTTATTCTCGTTGCAAACTTCCAAAATAATGTTGTAGTAAGATGGTTAGTCCATGTTTTCGATGACGTAGTAGCTCTACAAATTGTTGTTCTTGTCTTTCAAAGTGTTTTCATAGAATTTCCTCCGGTTTACTAGAAGGCCAGATTTTCTTGCAACTAGTGCAACGGTACGCAAACGTGCTTATGTCAAGCACGATGAAATATTATAATATAACATAGAATAGTTATAAAATTTCTACAGAACCTTAAATCGAAATATTTTAACCATTTAACGTGAAAAACTGGAATGTATTACTTATCCATTTAGTGCTCGTATATTTCGATATGTAGATTCTTTTAATGGGTATCTGTGAACAGCTTTAGTGTGTAAAATAGTTAGTTTACAAAGCCAATTAATTAATTTCATTTTAAACATAATGATAACAATAAATATAATAGGCAGTATATTAAAAATCTTACATTTATGTAGACATTATAATAGAATGAAATTTAAATAAAAACATATTATTGTTAAATCGAACAAATCCATAAATCATCAAAAAATGATCAAGTTTGATAAAAAAGAAATAAATCATCGGCAAGAATTTCTCTTTCTGTTTCAATTCCAAGACACCTACCAGAAATCACGTTCTATTAAATCCAGCCTACGGCCGCGAAAACAATCGGAAAGTGTCGCGAAATCGCTTAGATAGGATTCTACACTAGTCATATCGTTTCTCTTCTTTCCACTCGCAAACTCGCGCGGAAAACCCTGAAAAATACGAGTTCGTCGAATCTTTTCGACACGGAAGGACGCAACACGAATCTCAAACCGGCCAGCCAATAAAAATTTACGACAAATTGTTGATAACCTGGCAATTCTCGTAAATGGTAACACGGCTCGCGGCATTACACGAACCAGCTCTCTGTCTACCTCTCTCTTTCCCCTGCATGCGATTCTATTTTGTACATATTCTTTTTTTTTTATTTATATCGCTCATATTCTGCAATAATAATGTGGCTCAGAATTTGCGGTTTACGTAAGTGAACTTTCAATACTCATCACGAAAGGATAGTCGAATCCATCGTTACACCGATTTAGTTTATCATGATTTTTTTTTACTTATTATCATTTTCGCAGCAAATGAACTATATTTCTTTCTTTTATATTGGAAGGTATTTTTTTTACGGCTGACAGAGGTTCGCTTACGTCAGCTGCATTTCTCCACCTAGCAAACCGATTTCAATCGAATGAATCGTAAAGAGTAAAATTGATTTCTGCCCTCTTCCACGTGGATCTGCTCGCTGTACAAGGGAATCGATGCTTCTCAGCGCCCTGAGCGGTGTATACCCTGTTCGAAATCGACGAGTTATCGGAGAGAGACGAGGAAGAGTTAGAGGTGGAACTGAGATGTTTTCGACGGACGAGGATTTGATGGAATGCTGGTGGTCTTACGCGAAGATTGGTTTCGTTCACGGAATCTTTTGTAAGCGGTGGTTGAGTGTCTGTTTATATCATTGTCGTGGGATTCGAGCTCTCGTGTTCTTCGATTATATGGAAATGAAGAATTAAGATACGAAATATTAAATCGAATCTCATTGTTTTTCATCCTTAGTGGCTATAAATGGAGTAAAATAAACGTCAACATTTTAAAATTCAATCTTGAAATTCCCGTAAAATAATTGAACTTGTGTATGTATTATGAAACGCATAGAATTTTGACATACTGTGGTCATAATTCAAAGGAGTATGCAAAATTTATAAAATGAATGTGACTGTATAAAGAAGCTTTAACAGCTTATTAGCGAATTAATTTTAAATTATTTTTGCCAGCTAATTTCAAAGTTTGTTCGTTTTAAACTTTGAAAGGTATGAGTTCCCAAAAAGTGCTGCGAAGTCATGATTTTCCACTTCGTCTTTCTCCACACAGTGCCAACATGCGACCAATTGTTTTGAATTTTCGATGGAATACAAAGCGATAGGGAACTCGTTTAATATTTATCGGTTGAAAGAGGTTCGGTGAAATATTAACGATGAAATATTGCTGCCAACTGTTTCACGTTTTCCGATCATGGACTGTTGTTAAAACGACACGGATGACAGTGAAATCTCGTTTCACGTCCATGTTGAAACTATTACATTCAGATACATCGTACGTTGTATATTCGCATGAAAAATGAAATATCTATGTAACGAACCAACTGTTCATGGAACACACAAAATAAATAAATATAATAAATGCAAGTATCAAAAAGGGAAGATTGTGTATAAGATACGGCTAAAACTTTGATTATCGTTTATAATTAGACTATATGATATTAGATTATATTAGACTATAAGTTTGCATAAGTACTTTTAGTCTGCGTATCTGCGTTTAAAATCTGACTCGCACTCGCGCACCATATTTTCGAGTAACTGCTAAAATAATCGCTGCAAGTGGAGCGGATTCGGAATCCCCGAAGCACCTTTGGTAAGGAGAATTTCGAAGCCCTCGCTATCTATCCTTCCGGTCCTTTTGCAATCCCCCGAGTGCAAGCGTGCCGCCAGCATTTCCATTTGCATGGATTTACATGCTCGGTAGCCTTGCCAGCGCGTACATACCATGTGTCCATATGTCTATCCTTATTTCGAGACCTTTCGCTCACCGCTGTCAAGACCACGTCGATTTTTCACATTTTTCGAATGATCCGCGTGCGATCATAGGTTTTGTTGCCTCCCACGATATTCAAATCAAATAAAACTTATCTGATCATACAAGATATATCCAAGGCGTTCTGATAATAATTGCTCAATCGACGAGATCAGTTTCGATGAAAAAATAAGTCAAATATACAAGGTGTTTCATTTTAATCTATAAGTACGAAGTACTGGCAAAATACCCGCTGTATGAAAAGATGTCAATGGTATAATTAATTTTCCTGTAGATGAACGCATAGAGATCATAACATAAATATGGCATATGTGTGCCGGTAATTACGAAACTGATGTAAGTCGTATTACATGTATTTCGTTTCTAGGTATTTAGACTTTTGCGTTCGATCGTATTAAAAAGTATCTTTTCACTGTGGTATAACATGTTTCGCGGAGTATAGGATCTTCTAACGTGGAATTTGTATATCATTGTTTGTACAATGTTTTCATAATTAACTTGTTCGAGAATACGTCTTTTAAATACTTCAATGACTTACATCATTTTTAAAATTAATAGTATATCCTAGTAATTCACGATAATAGGAAATAATGAATTTTTTAAAGAAAACGAATTAAACTTTGTTGTTTAAAAAATAAACAGATTTATTTATTTAGGTTATATATATATATATAACTAATATATATATATAATATATATATGTTGTTATGTTAATATATATATATAATATATATATATATATATAACAATATATATATATATAACAACATATATATATATATATATTGTAATTTTGCACAATTAATTATTAATCGTCCTCTTCTTCGATAACAACATTTTCTGTCTCTGGTATTTAAAGGGCTCTAAAATATTCATGATGAATGCGGAATGTAGGGTAGTAGATCCATTACGCCATTATATATTTTTCTTTTGTCACTTGCATATAATGGAGATAAACTGTAAATTATAATATAATTTTAGCCTTCCCCCTTTCAACGAAACATCTACAACATGAAATTCCGCTTTAGAATCCATTTATCTTTTATAAAATATTTTGTACGAGACATTACCATATCCCATACCTGTGCCTTTATTTAACGACGTAATGCAAAAATATGTAATAATTATTCTTCGTCTCGCAAGTCTCACGACTTACGCACAAAACAACATATGACGACCACGGATAAATATGTAAATGACATCTTCGTGTTGTTTGCATCTCATTTCACATCCATTTGCTAAAAATTCTTCCATGACACAGAAATGTGAGAAAAAAGCACGAAAATCGCGACGATTTTCGGGTTCTCGACACATCACTTTCATAATCACCTATACACATATTTCTTTAAATGGAATCGCATAACGTTTAACGCACCGAACGATTCGTTTTGATATCTCTACAAACAATTGTTAACGTACTTATGGTCGTTACTTGCGCACTCGGACCTCTTTCTCGTACAGCCACACTCTCTCACACGCACGCACACTCACAACTGCATTTTGCGCGCGCCACCTGGCCTTCTCTTTTGCGCGCGCACACTAACATCTCTCACTCGTACACACAGTTGCATTCTCTCACTTGCACCCATTCAGTAACGCGCTTCAACCGCAGCACCTGTGGGGATGGTCAGTGACGGAGCTGACTCAGTGTTTTTTTTTCACTATTACTAGCCACGTTGTGCGTATTTCCGCATAGGGGAGGGGGGAGGGTGGTAAAGTAGGTCACACCGTTTCCTGGAATTTCGACTGTCATTCAGACAGCCGCGCGAGCTTTAAAGGCTCGTATCTCGGCGAGCGTTTCGTGTATCGAGGTGGCAAAAAATGCGCTTTATTCTGTTATTTCTTTATAATGAACGGTCCTTTTGACCGTTATATTGTAATTGCAATTGATTTCGGTATTTTTATGGAAAAATTTGTATTTTTTGTAGAGTCTTTCTTCGTACAGATGAAAGTTAGGAAATTTCTTTTCGTATGAACAAGTCGTGCCGAAGTCGAAGATTTTTCCCTAATTTTAACGAAGACTGAGTATCGAGGCTCGTTAGTACAATGGATAATTAATTGTTTAGATTGTATCGTAATATCAGTGAAATATGTACTTGCGCCAAATATCCTGAAATTTTTATATTATATTTTCAGATTTGTTCTAAACTTGACGAACATAATTACGACAGTCGACTTTCATTACAACGTCAATGAAAGTTCAAAATGTTTCGTATAACACACGTAATATAATAAAATGTTTATATTCGAACACTTTAGCGAACGGCTGTATAATCCAAGATACGCTTTACGTATCAACTCGTACAAAAACTGAAATGTCATAGTTCGACCGATGAAGGGAAGCAGTGAAGACGTTTCCCAAGCGAGAAGTCACTGTGCGATAGACGAACCTACCTATCAAAGAAGTAATCTATAACTTCGATTTGTCCATTTTTTCTCTGGTCTCCCTTTTTTTCTGCACTGTGATCGTAACGGACGAGAAAATTACCGTAATACTTGCGTCCAAACGTCCGTTCTTAGACGTCTGTTGGACAAGACGATATATAGACACGTCCTTTTCCTTCCTCTATTTATATGTGATGGCCACGTGTCAAATCCTTGTTTTCCGTTTCGTTTACCGGAAATTGATTTTCGATCTGGCATTCTGCAGGTGACATGCATCGTGAACATCGTCTCAAGGACGTCCCTTCAAGGAAATTGTCTGCTATCACGCTGCAGGCTATATCGTTCTATCTTGCATGCCCCGCTGAGACTTCGTACCTTCTTTCTCCTACAGAAAGAAGATTCTTGGATACCTTGGGTTTAAGTTCTTTCTATGCTTTTTTCTTCTTTCTTTTTCTTTTCGAGGAAAAATTTATGAAATAGACGGATTATGAACAGAACGATATTTCCGAAGAACTCTGTTGACTTGCAGAACTCAAGTATTCGTTAAAAGATAGACCAACGTCAACTTGTTAGGAGGTACAACGAAACGATACTTGTAAACTTTCGTAGTTAAATACGATATAATGCTTGGAGTCGTTCCTTCGCTGACAAATAAGCCGTCAAGATAGGGTCAAACACCTATCCAAACACTTTTAGGGATACACACGGTCATCAATCTAAACGTTCAACTGTTTCAAAGACGATATGATCCTACTACCTGCGGGGCAAACTTGTGAAACCTATCAATCAGACGACTTTAAAAATCAACTTTTGATCCCAAGTGAAAAATATATCGTCAGGCATTGAGTAATACGTTTGTTAACGTTCCACGATGTCGATTTTTCATTTTTTGATGTTGGAGATGAAATTCTGTAAAATGAAGAATGTTTGATAAAATTTGTTCGCCTTCGGCTTTTTACGTGAATTCATACCTCTATAATCGCAACTAAAGAAATGGAATTTCTTAAAATAAAAATAAAAATGTAAATTAAATGAAGATTTATCTCATACCGTAAATATTACAACGAGTACTATATTTTAGGTATATTATTTTATTTTTGGATATTATGTGCATTTTACGCATCTCTGAATTCTTTAATTTCCTAGAAATGCATATAAATGCACGATCTAGTAACGACAAAATTACCTGATTCCTATTTGTATTTATTAAACACTCTTTCCCTCTTAATTTTTCTTCATTTCTTATTCTTACTCAGTATTTATTGAACAGTTCGCAATTTTTTAGAATGCCTCTATCTAGATATCTCTACTTCGACCTATGCGATATGTAGGAACAATTTTCGTTTTGTTTATAGAAGGAACATGTTGCGTTCGATGCATTTAGAATACGCAGAAGGATGGTAAAGTAGACTGGCGAGAAATTCCAGAGCAGGCGCAGATAATTTTCCCTTTGGATATTTCATTTCGTAACAAAGAAGCGCTCGAAAAACCGAGAGCAAAACCGCGAATCGTATGGGGAAACGTAGCATTCACTGCAAGTAATTGTCTCTTTATTTTTCGACGCGACTCGTACGTGGACGATTTTACACAATGGACCCGGAGTAGACTCTCGGAACAGCCGTTGCTAGAAAATGATGGAAGCTCGTTGAATTGTCCACGATTTAAGGGGACTTTGTTGATAACACGAGCCGCTGGTTTGGAAGGAAATTCTGCTTTTACAAAACAAAGGTGTGTGTTGACTTGATGGAAGAGCTTTCTTTGTTTCAGCTCCGCTGTTTTACGAGTATGTGTATATTTTAAGCTTGATATTTTTATTATATAACCTTTCTTCCTTTTTCATTCGTTTAATTGATCGCTGTAGTAAGCTAATTAGTGGCCTAATTAGTTGAAATTCTAAATTGAGCATCATTTTTGGAAAACGTTGGTCTGTTTTAGACATTTTAACGATCATAGTGTTCTATTAACATTCTCGTTGAAACAGAATTACTTTACTATTATTATACTTGATGATCGATAGAGAAATAATTGAAACACATCGCAGATATAATTATGTAAGAAAAATTTAAATTATTCCACGCTTACAGGGTTCAGTTTTATAAATTTACGTAACATTCGTAATATAAATTCCACAGAATCGTTACAATCGTTCGTCCATCAACGTTGGCGCGAGAAAGAAAGAGGATTCGAGGGATCGAGCGAGCATCGAGCGAGCATCGAGCTAAAGGTGGATAACAAAATGGTGGAAAGTGTCATAGCGTTCTTCACGCGATCTTTTATCGGTCTCCCGGCAAACGGTTCGCTAACGATCTCTGGCTTTCTCTGTTCCACCCTTTTATCGCCGGAACGGGATCTAATGACCGGAAAAACATGCTTTTCACCGGTGGCGAGACGCGCGTCTCATTCTTATTCCGTTCCGGCTTTGTTCGACAACGGTGTTTTACTCGTGGCTGAATCATCGCGCTTCGCGAATAGAAGAATGGACACGCGGCAAGAAAAGAAGGAAAAACCAGGAAAGTTATAATAAATGTGTATAGAACACGTTGGCCATTAAATATGAATATTTATACAGCAAGTTTCTCATTTCACTTTTTAGTGCTTATATTGGATCACGAAAGTTTTTCCATAGAAACCATAAAAAATTGTAGTCTTACATAGAACATTTTGAAATTTCATTAACAGTGTAATGAGGGACGATTGTGATGATTACATTAGTCTAATTTGAAACCAATCAGAAAATGTATGTTGAAATTACAAGACGTTTATTGCAAACATATATCTAGAAAAAAATTAATATAAACATTGAATAGTCATCCCAAGCATGTAATAAGTGTTAAACATGGTCCCACTGAGTATTTAAGTTTAATAATATAATGGTTAATCGACCGCTTCAATACTTTTCTGATTTCTGCGAAATATATTGTTTCCACTAAATATCTTGTAATTTCTACATATTAGTTTGATTTCAAATTTTATTTATTAATATACATAGTCATGATAGTCGAGTCTCGTAACGCTACTATGTGTTTCCAAATGCTTCTTATAACGTACATAATATAGGTATTCATAAAAGACGTCTACGGGTGTTCGAATATCTACTTTAAAAAAGAAAAAATTGTCTTCTGCACGGTGCAAAGTATCTTCTTATCTGGAAGGTTAAAGGATATTCGTGATTCTCTGATTTCGTCGATTTCTCGATTTTTCCACGTTATACAGCGTTAAATAGCAAAGCATCGCGGCGAAAGTAGCACAAAATCTCGTCTAACAGTCAGAATTCCAAACCGCAATTTCCTCCGTTTCTACTTTTCTCTGGAATTTTAGCACTCCTTCCTGCCGTTTCCAACCGTTTCCCTTCCCGGCTGCTTATCTGGTCTCTTCGTGTGGTTTGGACTTCGCTGATTCGAAACAGGGCTCATCGTCAGCTTATTTGGTCCAGTCTCGTTTCAGGGTCGATATTTTCTACTCGTTCGTTGGTCGTACGGAAAAGAAGAGACAGGAAAAAGAAATGATCATGGTTCAATGGTTTTCGCTGTGTGCTCGATCGCGTCCCTTTCCTTTATTAGAAATTAGATCGTTCGGTTGGTGAACGATAGAGGAAATTCATCTTCAAATCGTAATAGGTGAATTGGTTGTTTTGCTAATTAGAAGAATGTTATTGAATCGTTTTAATGTAAATTTTAGGAAGACATTGATTTTTATTTTTACTTTTAGAGTTACATTTAGTATTTAGTATCACATATTTCAAGCTACATACATGTTTTATGTATTAACACGTACGTGTGTAACATTTTAGTAATTAATGAACTTTCTGCTATTGTAACTCACGTCTCGCAATTTTACTTTTTACTAAGGAACTACAAAATAACGGAAATTTCTTAATTACTGTATATATTGTATATCTAATTTTTCTCTTACAAATCGTATGAAATGACTGTTCGCGATACAGGGGTTCAATATACTGATACTTAAACAGTGCAAACGGATTATCGAATAAAATGGGGGCTTTCGTTTCCAGTCTGGGTCTAAACGGATGTTCTTTTATGGCGCGGACGATTGATTCCTTTGAATGTTTCTTCTTTTTCCTTCCATTTACTCTTTCTTATTTCGTTGAATTGGCTACTTATTCTATTTATTGGATCGCTTCACGTTCATTGTTACTTAAAATTTAATATCGTATAAGAAAAAGAAGAGGAAGAAGAAGAAAAAGAAGAAAAAGCAGTGAATAGATAAGACGATGGATTTTCCTTGCGTTTTATCATGACGAAACAAAAATGTCGTGACACAGTTACACTATATTGTGGAACTTCGTGGAATGAGATTAATCGTTAATTTCTTATTGCTTCTTACGTTACAATGAGAGAACTAAAGTACCAGAATAACCCAGATAAGAGCTGTCCTTCGTATATCAAATTCTACTTTGACGTAATCCCGAGTGTAAACCTGTGTTCAGCATCGATTCAAGACGTGCAACTTTCAAGAACTCTGGCACGATCATACTCTACACAATATAGAGCTATCAGTGTAATAAATATGCGCCAATGTGCTTAACTTATCGTAAAAATACAGGTTACAGACGTCTCATAGATCTACTTTGCCATAAACAATAACTGTCTGAGATCCCACTTTAAATCATTTACTGCAACAATGACATAACTGAAAGTTGAATGAATTTATGGAAGTGAGTATTTGTTTCTTGAGAATTAAATATCAGTCATATACTTAAATGATGAAATTAAGAAACGAATAGAAAGTTGAATTGATCGGTTTGCTTCTTACATGTTAAAAGGCCAAAGCTTCGTAAATTGAAAAAGCAAACTTCCTTTAAAAACGTTGGAAAATGAACAAGATTAAATTCGGTTCTTTAGTGGCACATCGTGATTCAATCTCTTCTCTGAACCGTGGATTATCGCACATGTACGGCCACCAGTTTTCTCCGTTAATAATAACCAGATTATCAATGTAATTGACAGGGTAAGATGATCTCGTTCATTCATGTTCGTTAGAAGATGGCAGAGTAGAGCTGAGGCAACGATAAAAGTAACGATACTTATAGCGTTAACACGGTGCAAAGACGTCGGATTACTTTATAACGAGTTAATGCATTTTTCGTGCCGCTTATTAACGTCGATGACGTTATGGCATGCCACGGCCATAAGCAAATTAATACACGCTACGAACGCATCTTAGTATGTGTAAAGGGGTAATTCAAGCTAAATACCGTTCGTGAATGTTGTTACATGTTTCGTCAAGCACTATACAAAAAGCTCGAAGAAAACAATATTGATAATTATTAACGAATACTGTTGCTACAAAAGATATTTGTACGTTACTGTACCTATATACTAGTTAATTAGATCAGAGTATAATAAATTTCACAATGAAAAAACAATTCCTCCGGGAATTTTAACTACAAAAAAGAAAGTACTACCAATATCGTAAAAAATTCTGAACTCTGGAAACTACTTCCACGGACACGATCACCGCAGTAAACTGTACCAATTGGCGACTAAAAACTGTAGCAGCGACGCAGTAAAAGAATAACGCAAAGTGGTCAGTATAAAACCGCGCAAGATCCGCTTTCGAACAATTAAATACACCCGCGTTTTCAAAGCCAGAGCAACGTGCGTCGATCAGGATCAATATCACAACGAGACACGATACATGAAAAAAGAACAAAGGTATCAAAAGGGAAAACCACCCTTTCCTCAAAAAAAAAAAAAAAAAAAGGAGGAAAAAAGCGAATTCATATTCCTGGGAAACGTTTGAAAAGTGCGTTGAATATCGTTCGCCCCTTCCGTTTAAAACGATGACCGTCGATGTACAGGGTGTCCAAGTAATCATGATAGAACTGGCAAAGGGGCGTTTCCATGGGAAAAAAACAAATCGAAAATGTAGAGTAAAATTTTTCTATATTACGCGCAATGCAGCATTTGAACGAGGATTTGAAACAAAGATAAAAAGATGCATATAACGTGCAATTTTCCTGAAACTTGATATCAGGAGATCCGATGCGCGTAAAAGTCTGTTTATGAGATTTTTGTTAGGATTTCTTTTACTCGCTGGCTCAGTTGAATTATCTTGGATATTTCTTTCTTTTTCTAGCCACACACGGTGACGTTTAAATAAATAGTGTCGATGCCAGCAACAATCTCTCCATCGTTTCGTAAATGTCATGCAGAAATCGTTTATCCTCCTTTCCGTTTTGTCAGATATCGCGCTGACATTCAGTAAAGAACAGAGTTTTTGTGTAACTTCAAAAATTTTCTGGAATAAGCGCGGTTCGATATCCGCTCTTCAACCAAGTCACGATTACGAGTGGATTTCACTAAAAAAATAAGAAATATCCAGTGTAGCAGTTTGTAACAAAAAATAATCTAAATAGCACTGTAATACAATAATCTTCTTGACACAGAACGATGGAAATTACAGAATGATTTAAACAACTGTTTTCTTAAATTGCTCTTTAAACAATGAAAGAAATTTTTTAACTGGAAATCAAAATCCTACATATCTTTGCTCACATTCTCCATACTTAAGGTGTAACAAGCACCATTTGACAAGAACTGTCGAGCAAAATGTACAATGAATACGCGAGATAATTTTCTAGTAATTAGGTTCTGATGTACAAGCGATTTTTACCAATCCTCTGTCTATCTTGGGGGAATTATTATTTACATCCACATTACGTACGGACTGATGATATCACTGTTGATAAGACAAAATCGAACAATGATTATTTCGATTTTTGTCCACTGTATGTCGTATTGTGCGAAGCTTCGAGAAAACCGAGTTTGTAAATTTGTCAAGTATACTTGAACTTGGGTAATCGCAAACTAAATAGCTATAATCGACATGAGTTTAGTCTGCCTGTGAAGATAAGTTAGAAACGTAGAATAAGGAAGCAAAGCGCGCTATGACAAAATGTTATTCGTTACGTTTCCGATTTACTTTTTCACATAGAGTCGCCTCCTTATCGATTGCATCACGGTTAGTGGGACACCGTATGTGGGTATACAATATGTCGCGTTGATATTTTTACTTTTACTGAATGCGCTTCGCCCGTGGATTTCGTATCGACAGAAGTGACCTATCACGAGTGCCTCCGCGAAACAACAATGCCGCAGCCAGTTAAGGTCCGTCGCTCATTGCGCCCATTGTTAAAGCCATCGCTTTTATGGATCGACAACTGTGAACAAAAAAAAAGAAAAAAAATACACAAACGGTCCTGCTTTCATTTCCTAACTATTCTTCACTATCACTGCGTTTCTTTTTTTTTTTTTTACGACAGAGATACCTACAGACGATAGAATTATTGTCATTCAAGGTTTCAATGGATGATTAATTCTACTAACTAAATTAGTTTCGAGTGCCGATAAAAATTAACAAAATATATGCATGCTAATATATGCGAAACTAATGATAATTTCTACATGATAATAACGAAACGAAAGCATCAATTAAGTGAAGCAACTAAATTTAATAAATTTCAGGCTACAACAATTTCAGCAAGAGAATATCATCTGTTTATTTATCAGTAGAATTACTTTACAGAGTTACTAGCAAAACCTTCTTAGAAAGAATGGAAAAAAGGGTACATTCGAGGGAATGGTGTTATCAGAATTAGATTGTTAGACAATCCTTAAACAAAAGAGAAAGTCGGCTAGATGGTTCACCGATGAAGCGGCGTGGTTCGCTTCTCGTTGGTCAGCTCTCGATTCTCGTTTCTCGATGTATTGAACCACACTGCGAGGTAGCAGAAACGCGGCTACCACGGTATCCGTTGCCTATATCCGGTTTGGCGGAGAGGGTGAGGCCACGATATCGCTGCTACGTGTTCAGCATCGCGGACAGAGGAATCGGTGATCGTAGAGCTTTTGCAGTTTTGCGTTCGATGTTAGTCGATGACGAAGTTCCTGTTTCACCCATGTACAAGATCAAACCTGTATTCTACCACGTGAGTCATCTTGCTCGATTGAACTAATATTATTAGCAATATTTTAAAAGTCACAAACCACAAATGACTAAAGAGCCAAAATTTGTCTACGTATGTTGAAACAAGTTTGACAATAAAACGAATGAAATTTTATAAACTACGAGTTATCCGATTATCATATTTGATACGAAATTGTAAAACTCGTCACATGTCAAGTCATTAATGTTATTAATTGTAATTTTTTGTTGCGAGTTAGGAATTTTTAATTCTTAACACTAATTAGATCGTAGACTTCTAACAGTTTATATTAGGTTAATTCATTTTCAACCACTCCATTCGAACACGTTTAGGAGATATCGTAATTAGACATCGAAAGATCCCATAAAAATCTACCAAATCAAAATTCAAAAATAACGACCGGATGGTATGAAAAGTGGATAGACGTAGCAAGTGCGTAGGTGATTTATCACTGGACGCTGAAACAGGGATTGCATGGTCGTGTACATACAGAGAGAAGGTCGCAGTACGTGGTAAACGAGTACAAGCGCAGCATGGGCTGAATATAGGCAGTGTAGCAGATAACGATTAAGTTACCACAGCAACTAAAGGGAAGCCACTAAATCAAACCAGGCAAGAATGCCTTACGATAACCTCCGCATACCGTGGGTCATCGGTCTGTTGGTTAACGGACGTCCTTCGTCGAGGCTTTGCTTCCACTATCGTCCTTGGACAACGGCGAATTAAGGTAACATGAGCACCACAGAAGCCCCCGAGTTTAAGGCTTGCGGGTTAGGTTTGGCAACGGAATTTCCGTTAAGTACCGTACACGTAAGTCTGGCCGTCAGAAGATCGCGGTTACGTGACTTCCGAGAAGTTCGTAGGTGAACTGAGAGCCCTGAAACGAAGATGACTAAACGAATGACAATTATTAATGATGATCTACTTGGACAAGTTGATAACAGAAACGCTATGAGGATCGGCTGACGCGACACTAGCGTCACGTGGACCTTAACTATTAGGGCAAAGTGTACAATGTACATAGATATTTATTTATCGATTTATACATTTCTTTAAAGGTAACAGATTTGGGTTTCTCGAATACGACGCCAGAGTTTGTGTGATTCTAATATCTATTACTTACTGTAGAACTGTCTTTGAACAAATTATTTGTCAGAAATTTGATGATAATTTGAATTTAGAGTTTGTCAGAAATTTTATGATAACTTGAGTTTAGAATTATTTGAAGACGTTATATGAATTTCTTCGGATTTCTAAAGAATTTGTTGGTTTTTAAGGAATATCTAAAGAAATCGGCTAGAAATCTGAATCTTTAACAGTTTGCTTCATCTTACAGGAGATGGCGAGAATTATGAAATCTCGAACAAGTTGACTGTATGTGCGTGTGATACTTTATATTGATAATAAAGCAGCCCCAAAAGGATTTGAGTGTCTTTGTTTTCGAGAAATTAATGAGTTTCTTATATCGTATTTTATAAATTCTTTTAATACTAATATTACGTTTTTCTTAATATTAAAATCTTGCAATTTATTTTGGTACATTTTTGATTATTTTTGTCTATTATAGTATTCCTACGTATTCTTACAATTTTGCGAATGAAAATTGTAGTAAGAATATTTAAAACATAAGAAATTGCTGCACCAAGAATAATTTCTCGATTAATTTCTCGAAAACAAAGGACCGTTCGTCCAAGTCCTTTCGGAACTGTTTTACTATCAACTTAAAGTATCGAATGCATAACCAACTCATCCGAAATTTCATAGTTCTTGCCACCTCCTTGTTAGATAAGTTTGGCTGTTTCGTAATTAATTGCTAATGCGCAGTTGTTCATTTTTACTATCGGATGTATTTTTGTTGATATGTTCAAAAAATAATTCGTAAATCAACTTATAATTGGATCAATTATCTCGAAATATTCAATCAAATTGATTATAACGTTCACTATCTATAGAAGAACTTCCATCCTCCCTTCCTCGTTCTTTCCACCCTTTCATGAATGCTCCATTGGTTCAGTGGAATATCCTTTCGAAATTACTCGATCGTGGAAGCGTAGTCGGTCACAGGAGCAACGCGGGTCGCCGTTAAGAATCCCTCTAGGATCCGCAGATCCGACGAAAGCCTGGCACCGAAGCGTCTTAAATCAGCGCGCAGACCGACGAGAAAACAATATCGGCGTTTCTCAAAGCCGTTTCTCTGCTCTCTCGTGAAATGGATTTCCGTGCACGTTGGGAAATCAAGCCAACAACTTGGTCCTGTGCACGCTACGCCAATGCTTCTCGACATTTTTATTCTCGTCCAGCCGCGGATCGATTGAGACTTGCTAGAAAAACCTTAATGACTTCGCTCTGAAACTGGCCAAGAATTCTTCAAACACTGTCGAAACCTCTAGTGATGGCTTCAAGTAGATACATTGAAAGTACCTTCGAACATTATTCCACATTATACTCGATCAATATGAAACATATTGTAGGTATTGTTATAATTGACTGGGTTTCTTGATTTCAATTTAAAAATTGATGAAATCTAACAAGAAATTTTTTAATAAAAAATAGCTAAAAGTAAAAATTCGAAAATGTTAATGGTTTTAACGTACAAGAATTCAGAAATTTGAAAATACGATAATTCTATTAAGATTCTATGACGCTTGCGAAGTACAATGAGTTATGAAATGAATCATGAGATTATAAGTGAATTATATATTGATATATGTATTGAATTTGGTTTGAATTTGTAAGTAAATATTGAACTTGATCCCATCACTATTGTGCTCAATATACGACAAGTTCGCGAAACCATCGAAAAGAAGGGCACGTCAGATTTTGTCGGATAAGCAACGAACAGATCGCGGACTGTCCGAAGATTCTTTGATAGATGCCAATACTATTATATTTTTCTGGCGATCTTTGACAGTCCGACAGTTCTGATCTTCCGCTGGCGATCGCTGGTTACCCTCGGAAACAGTGTTTTTCATGTGTTTTGTGTAAACACTGACAGAAACTGTGGTATACTTAGCTTAAAATGTTTTGTTGTTTCTTTTGTAAGTTAACTTTTTTAAGTTAACATTTGACAGTAAGAAAATAGTATAGTTTTAGTTTTAGTAGTAAACAAAGGAATTTATATAATATTCAAAGTTTTTAAGTTAGGCGTGCAGGAAATAGGAAAGAGACTGTTATTTCGGGAAAAATAGTAAGATAAAGGAAATCTTCTATTTGAAGTCGAAATCTTTTAATATTGAATTTATTTTCGGAACTATTAAAAACTAATATTTTATTTATTTCGTTTTACAATATGGAACAAAGAATATAAATGATAACATTTAAATTAGGATTAATATTATAATGGTTAAAAAATATGTTTAATTATTCAACTCATTATTAGAATTTTGTATCTCTACCGAGTGATTGTTTTTAAATTTATGGTAGAGGTATAGTTTTGTTATTTGAAGATAACAAATCTCGAAATGAAGTCGATGGAGTGTAGTGAACCTCGACAGAATATTGATGGATAACTTACAATAGTGTGCGGATGTGCAGCAACACGCAATATCATTTTCAGAAAAACTTCGTCAGCGTCTGAACTTAACTGCTGACGTTTTTCACATAAATCCATAACACGCAAAGTATTAGTTGCGAAAAAAAGAATTTGAAGTTTGCTTATATTAAAATCGAAAAAATTATAATAAGTCAAAAAATTACTCTTTACTGGACGAACATGTAAATTAAGAAAAGAATTGACTTTGAATTATTTATCCGATGATTTACCACGAATAAAACTCTCCTGATAAACATTCTCGTTATTCAAATATTTTGTCAGAATTTCTGATAAATTATATATATATATATGTATATCTGTTATCGTGGCATAGTTTGACAACCGCTGGAACATACGAATGTTGAAAGAAGACATTTTCATTGTTGTCTTTGGCCCTGTAGTAACGGTCAATAATATCGAGTTATCAAGCAACCGGTGAAAAGTGAACGGCTATACCTTTTAAAGTGCTCTTTCCCCTCACTCTCAATGATACTCCTCGGTCCATACTACCCGGAAATTGCAAATAAACCTCAAGATCCTTTAAATGTACCATTAGGATCCATTAAGAAACGCGATGAGCACTTTGGAAAGTACATTTCCTGAGAAATTGTCGTTTCAATTTTCAAGCTGGTGGCCATGAATGGGTATAGAGATGAAAAGGATGTGATTTTTATTTGAATTCAGGAGAATTGTGTGTTATCCTAGTAATTCAAGAACGAAACAAAAGCTTTATGTTTGTTGATAGAAACGAGTAAATACAAATTGCTATACATGATTGCGACGCTTCATTAAAAAGGAAGGATATGCGTCAATATTTTTTGCAGTTACTGTACGTTACCATTAGAAATTAGAATAATTATGCAAAACTTGTTAATGCTTGGAACAACAACGAAATTAACAGAGGCTGGTTCTGTTTGTTCTCAGATTGGAGCACTGAAGGAATACTTCCTGTTCGCTGACAAACGACTTCACAAGAGATCCCTCTCCAGCAGCGAATCGCATCACAAGACTCTAAGGGATGAACCGAGGGTAAGTGATTCCATCTTTGGCGTGTCAGAAATGTTAAAGGCGGGTACTCATCAAACTTGAACAACTAACACGGGTACAGGTGCGAAATATATAGAAGCAGCGTAATTTCACGGCGTCTGTCATCGTGCCTGGCGCATTGTTTATCTTGGCATTCTAATTTTCTGCCAGCGTAATTCAAATGGTAATATTCTTCGACGTTAAATAATACCCTGCTGTTTTTTTCCGAAGTTGGAAGTTGTTTCATCTCTTGGCGATGGTGTTTACCTGGTTTATCTTGCGAATGAAAGAAGCGATTTAAACAATTTATGAAAATATCGTGAAAACTTTGTTGACACTTGTTACGTTGTAATATATGATATCTTATATTAGGTTGTCCGAAAAATATCTTTCTTTTACCGACACGTCTTTTATAACAACGCACTTTTATACAAACATGAAACCTAATCTGTTGAAAGTTGTGATCTTTATTTTGATAGAACAAAATGGATCATACGTAATTCGATAAAATAATATAAAACGGAAAATGTTGTGCATCCATTATTTCCTTATAAAATGAAAAAAATTTTTCGGACGACCTAATATTATATTTTTCAGATGTTCTATATATTTTTGTACGTTATACGCATTCTGCGAATTTTTGCACCTTTAAATTTATCATACACGCATAAAAACCTGCAAACTAATAATCGTACATCGAAAACAGAAAATTTCGCTCTTAAATGGTAATATTTCAGGTATGAGTAATTTTGCGATTTTTCAATTGAAATCTCTTGATTATCCAGTCGGTTTCATACCGAACTCTTCTAACAGTAACTCGTTACATCGTAACCAATCCATAATACTTATCACGGTAAAAAGTTATAAAAAGGCAAGAAGAAGTTTTAAGCATGGAACGTAGCATTAAAACAGAGAAGTGGCCATCGGATGACCGTCTCAGGTCGTCGACAGTGTTCTCGTACTCTTTTCAGCTAGCAAAACACGGTGGAATATCGCGCTGTTTCTAGAGATAATATTGTGCTTGCACCATCTTTTCAGCTGCAGCCATTGTCTTTTTCTCGCCGATGAAGCACTTCGATGCGAGATGAAACGCCGCTGAAAAGGTTTATTCCACAAATACGGAACCATTACAGCACACAGTAATGTGTATTTATGACGAAGCTGTAGAAACAATCATCGAATGGATGAAATAACTAAAGGATATCCCGAGGAGCGATTAATCGGGATTTCTCGTTCATTCGATTGATATCCAAACCGATTGTGTTGTTAATGGAAAGTGCTTTTTTTTGTGAACAGACGAAAGAGAAATAGATTTCTCGAAAGATAATCAGTCTTAAGTTGGTTTAAAGAGAGAAAAAGGATGTTTTACTTTGAAAAAGGAGTTACCTGTGTGGGGATCATTCTGTATTTTTAGTAAAAGATAAAAATAATTAATAACTTAAAAAATATATTTGGTAGAATACCTTTGTTTAAAAATGTACTTACAGACATTTTGAATATCTGAAATTTTTCGAATTTTTTTTTTAATATTCTCTTATTGATTTTTTCTTTAAATAACCATCTAGTTCGACGAATTTTTAAAATCTTCCAAACTTCAGATGCGATAATGTTCAGGTGTACATGAATCAAAGACGACCGTTGTAATTGGTTGATTTAATACTAACTCTTATTCAGGACATTTTGTCCTTTTTGTCACATTATCAAAAGTATCTAAGCAGCTATTAGAAAATTTATATATCTAGAGTATCTAAATTTATAAAAGTAATATTATATATTTCAAATTATCAAAGTTTGTAAAACCAGAATGTGTTTCCCAATAAAGTATATAAAAAATGGATTGTATTGTTCAAGCGACGATGCAGTGTAGGAAAGCAGCTTTTACAACAAACAGTTACACATAGCAATTGCACTATCTAAACACTGTAACGTCCTTACCTAGGATCTTCCTGTATATATATACATACATACGTAGCATTTACTCAGCCGTCATGTAAGATTAAGATGGCGTGTTATGTCTAGATTAGTATTACCTATCAACAGTACTTACGTGGTACGCCAGTGATTTACTGGAAACTAGAAATTTATAGGAATTATAACGCCATAGCAAGGTTAGATTAGAAATCTCAAATAGTTAATATTAAATAAACTACTGTTTCCAATAAAATTCATTCAATTCGTTACTTTATTTTATGCACCCTTTCTCTAAAACACAGCTCAGTTATCTACCTTATCAACTATGTAAAATCAATCTCACAGTCATTCATTAACCTGATTAATACACGATTGTTTCAGTATAATCGTGTATTGATCGGATTTCAAATAAAAATCAGCCGCGTTCATTAATTTGACTTGTACCGTACCGAAAATTGCGTGGCGTATCGTTGCATAAACCAACCAATTATCCAAACTGTTTTATCCCCCAATTTATTCAAACCAACGGAACTTTACTAATAGCCTATAAATCGAATGACTATATTGCGCGTTACGATTACCATCATTCTCGCTTGTTAATTTCAACGTTCTAATTATCCGGTTGAATTCTATTAACTATATATTTAACTATGTACGAACCATTAAAGCCAATATATTTTTACTTAGTAAAGTTCGATGCACTCGATGATAATCATTAGAATACGGATTCTTGTGTAGCTTATATCCGTGATTTCCTAAATCTTTAGAAAAAAAATCTTCCAAATGAAACTTTACAAATGAAATATCTGCGATATAAGTAAATTTATCTACTAATCTCCGTATGAATCCACGGAATCACGTTTTCACAGCTCTAAATAAGGAATTGATTCAAACTGGAAACAAAGTTAAACATCGGTTAGAAGTTAACAGCGAAACTTTTCGGCGATTGAACGCACGGAACACAGAACGCTTGAAATCTCTACATATTCAGCGTCCCGTTTTTCCAAACGTCGGAATGCTACGACCGTGACACTTACGGACACGGAACGTAGACGAATCCTAGGAACTTTTGGCTGCTGGCCAAAATTCAGAGGCCGTGAATTTTCGTGGCGAGGCTTTAGCGTCGATATGAATGAAACGATGACCGGGGCGTCGCGCGTTTCACGCTCCGCTAGGTCGAAGCTCAACCGCGAAAACGGTACTCGTCGATGGTGCCATTTACAAGGCGCCATACGGCCGAATTCGTTTATATTTCGTGGAATTTTCCACCGCTTGCGTATTTTTCCTGTTAAATTGGCGTGGGCTTGCTTAAATGTGCCACGTGTGAACTGTGAATACGCAAAATTCTTAATAGCAGCATACCAACAGACTGGTTACTGAAACGTGACATTATGCTGCAGATTGTTAGATCTCAAAGGAATATAATAGAAGTTCTAGATCAGTGCTTATAAAATATGTCATTTTATACGATAAAACTTTAAGTGCACGTACTTTCTTTGGAATATCGTATATTTGATCAAAGTAATTTACATACATAAGCATCCAATATTCTTTTTCCATGAATATGTTTTGTTTCGTTATTCCAGATTTGTAAGGGTTATTAGCTTCAGAATTTGAAAAGTCTTTGAATGGAACTGTTGTATAATTTCTCCGTTCATAAATCTCTGTGAAACAATTTATGCGTTAAAACATTGCTTAGGTGGAATAGGAAATATCTTGAATCTCCTCAAATACCAAATTTATGTCTCCAGAAACTTTCGTGACACTTATCCTAAAGACGACACGGTCTTACTAACTAGACACGCAAATCCAGAAACGGCTGCCGCACTATTACAAGAACACATTACAAAAATTGAAAAGTGGCTGCAAAGCAAACAAATAAAAGCGAACACCAGTAAGTGCAATCACATAACATTTACGCTTAGAAAAGGAAAAACACCGGACATCCAACTAAATGGCGCCCACATAGCACAAANAAAAAAAAAAAAAAAAAAAAAAAAAAAAAAAAAAAAAAAAAAAAAAAAAAAAAAAAAAAAAAAAAAAAAAAAAAAAAAAAAAAAAAAAAAAAAACTTATCCTAAATTTAAATTCACATACGAAAATCACACGAATATTTTGATCCTGCATTAATGTCATGAGAATCGTGTTTTATATTTTTATTCTAGGTCTTCTCACTCAATGAGTACACATGATTTATAGCAAATTTCTCTTTCTTCAATATGGTCGATAATTCACGATTTTTGGAAAACGTAGTCAAAAAAGCTATTTAATCTTTCAATATATGAATCATATAATTCGTATAATTATTGTCCCAACGTCCACATGTATTCTGACTACTACAATATTACCTTAAACCAACAAATTTCTCAAACTCGCCACCGAGAGCAATCAATCGTTATCGATATTTCATGGCATTTAAATGGTATCAAAATTCCATATGAAATCTCATCAAAAGCACACGCGTCGCTAAACGCACAACTCTATTAATCGCTAAAACCGCTAAATTCCATGCGATATGCGAATACCGATCACATCAAGCGAAATAAATTTCAATTCCATTGCCACGATAAATCAATCTTGTTTAACGTTAACGTCACCCCAAGGATACCCGCATAAACGTATTTCTTATTCCCTTGAAACTCCTTAGTCTTACAACTCGTCTTTCAAACTAAATCTATTCCAACATCGAACACTTTCTATTCGAATTGAAAATAAGAACTATAACAATCAAATATGTAATTACTCCAAAAATAGAATATATCAAACGAATAAATTTATTTGAAAGTAAATTTGTTTGCGAATAAACTCCAATTGTAAACAAAATTGTGTGCTGTTTAATTATATCGAAATCGTTGTATGAACAATTCACGGCGACTCAGTTGAAAAATTCCGAATTACCATTTTTGTCTAACTTCTCCCAGCTCGAACAATTATACCAAATAAATTTTAAATTGCCTATCAATCAAAAAAAACAGCAATTGCACTTCGTTTAGATCTCGAATGTGTCGTTTTCGTAAAATATTTCCGAAAGTGAATTTCGGCTCATAGAAGTTTGACGAGCTCTGTTCTAACGCATACCTAGAACCAGGACATGTAACCAAATCGCACATACGATTCTCTGAATGTTCTCCAATTCGTACCTACACGATGTAAAGTCCAAAATCTAAAGAAAGATCTGTTTAATTTTTTTTTCTTTCTTTTGTAGGTACGGTGGTTCCAACAGCAACATGAGAAGAAACGCAAGAAGAGGGACTTCGTGCCCACGACGTTCTCGTTCGCCGATTATCCGGCGTTTTTCGATGAGTTTGGACCGCGTTCTAGGCAGGCCACGTTCCATCGACAAAGAAACAGAGGTGTGCCTCTTCAAAACCTGTTCACGGATCCGCTCTTTAAGGAACAGTGGTACCTGGTAAGTGGGCCCTTCGATTTTACTTCCCTGAAACCTCAACCAAAACGAACTACGTGACGAGACTACGTTTCGAGAACATGGCGGACTTAACGACGTACCAGTTATAACGTATTCCGGATTCACTTCGTCCTTCCAATTTGTCGAATCTATATTTTTGTCTACTTTTTGAGACTGAGATTGATATTTCTTAGAAATTTTATCGTTGATAATAGATTATGGAGGTATTCTGCTTTAGGATTTCGGATATTTCGAGAACTTTTTTCTGAGGAAATCATAAGGTTTTTGGTCTTGGATTTCTGTACATATATTTACTAGTGAATAAAGAATATTCACTATTTTCTTCAAGTGCGAATGAGTTCATAAGTCGCTTAAAAAGAATTGTTGAAGCAACGTTTTTATTATAATATTCCAAATGTAAGGGCATATATATAAATTTCTACAACTGATTCGTTTCGGAACCATTTCATTTTCAGTGAGTATAAAAAGATTCTGATTTTCTTTCTCGAGTTAAAGACAATTAAACAAGACGTAAGCAAACTACGTGTGACTTTTATCGTGAAAAGGAGATAAATTGATATAAATGTTTCATGCCTGTTTCCTTTTCTCCTTCCTTTATTACGTTTCTTACAATTATTATAGGTTTTCTTTTATTTTTGGCGAGTTAATTCACAGTTCATAGTTTCGTCGTGGTCTTGTTAAATATTCTCTGTACTTCGTTCGGAGAACGCTCCCACTTTTCTTGCATGGCTCGCCTCATTCAATTATCCTCTGTTTAACCGGTTAACAGGCAATCCTTTTTCACCTCCTTTTTCCGCGAACAATCCGTATCGAATTTTCCATTTTCTCGTTTTCAGTCTCGCGACCGAATCGATTCGCAGTTAAAACATTTGCACTCTGTTATTCGGAAAAAATTGCCTTCGTTTAATTTTCTGTTAAACGTTATTCAACTTTTGCGTTCTGTTTTCGAGATATTTGCGTGAAATGTTCACTGTTTATAGCGAGTGTGAAGAAATTTTGCAGTTTGTATGTCGATAGAAAATGTGCAAATTGTTAATTGAATTTTACAAGGCCTTTGTAAATAAAACTGCAGATTCATGAATTCGAGTTTGATAAATTAACCCATTAAACGACATACAGTGAAGTAATGTAATAAATATGAAGAAATAAATAACTTACATGGTGTTCTATCGAAGCACAGAAAATACGTGTTAATATACTTCATAGAAACTTATTAGCTGCATAGATTCTCGCACACAAGAATTTTCATTATTTAAGAGAAAATAGAATTATATGTATCGTTAAGAAAAATTTTAGAAGAAATTGAGAATAAGTGTCGATTCTATTCATTGACACAGCCAGAATGTGATGAAAATAAAAATAATTGGAAATAAATGACGCACAAAGAGGCACAATGTAAAAATCAAATTATTTCGAGGCCGATATACCGTAGATGTTAAAAATTTCAGCCGCTTAACCGTGACAAACTGGCAGAGATATGATTGCCAAGCATCCGAGCTGTGCGAAAATTTCCTTTCAATTGAAATTCAGTGAATTTCCCGCGAACTTTTCACGCTCGATAAAGGCTACGATTGAGATAAACAGATTAGCGTGAAAGATACGCGAAACATACAAACAACGGCCTGCATTAAGGCAATCGCCGAAACATCGAACGATTGATAATTGATCATAGAAAGGAGAAAAAACAACATTAAGAGAGAGAGATTATATGAAATACGTAATACGTATATTCTGAACGAATAAACTTCCGAATAAAGTTCATATTTTATGATCAATTATGACTACTTATTGTATTATCACGTTAATAATCACGCGACTATTATAACAATTTTATAACTAAATATTTATCCAATCTCGCTTTAATATATATGAGACATTGGTCAAACTTGGTTACATCGATGAATAAACAAATCTGAAAATACATATACATATATAGGAATTACAAAATACATATTTCACACAGATCGCGAAAACCAATTATTCATTATATTTAACAATTCTTAGTAGTGTGTATATAACGTACATCAAATTTTTACTAAATATGTATTTGCAATCTATATCTTGTAGCTTCTAGAGACATTTTTAGATTGATTTCAAATTTAACAAACTAACTAACCATAACAATTCTGTCTCATTACAGAGCTAGTGAGCTAATGTTTGTTCCACAAATCATCGAAAAATGAATTCTAATGAAGGACATCTCAACAAAATTAGTCGCATTACACGCGAACGATGAATTGCGGTTCAAAATATACAGATTTGCCGACAAGAAATATACGCGTTGTAGACTGTGATGAAATAAATGGATGCAATTGGGTAATAACGTATTTTGTCGGAAATGAAATATCACGTTTTCAATACTTGAAATTAATTAACTCCTATAATGGTCGTGCATAAATATCAGCCGGTTCTTTCGTGTACGAAACGCTGTAATAACGGTAAATCATGTTCCGTACGTGTCAGAGTGAATGAATTTATTGTTCATACAACGTCGGAATTCTTCGATATAATTCTAATCAAATTTCTGTCTATATGACGAATAGCTGTCGAATGTGGAAGGATAGGAACGACGCGTCTCGTCGATAAAATACCTTTAGACTCTTCTGAATTATGTGTTATACGAAAAATTACTATTGATAAAACTATTGCACGGCTTCAAGGCATCGATTACATGGTGTGTGTGTTATTTTATGGGCGAAGACGCGTGGAAGATCAATGAAGGGTGTACTTTTACTTTATGTAAAATGTTACGTATTTTATGTACAAATTTCAAAAATTCACGAAACTTCGGTAAAACGATATTAACTGACTCCTTCACGTTCCTGACACATAAAACAATCGCGAAACTTTTAAGTAATTATCTACTCGGATAACAGTAAAAGTTAAACCCTTAATAATGCGTTTTCATCAGACACCTAAATTGGTTCCGAAAATGTAGCGCTATGAAGCATAACAGACATATCTATGTACAATAAGTGTATAGAGCTATGAATGCCAGCCTCTAGCGATCTGACCTACATTTCTTCCAGAATATGCGTACGCTTAAAGTAGTAGTCATAGTAAAAAAGAACGCATATGCTGCCTGTCACTGGCCAGCGCTCAATTAACGAGGTTGTGATTGGTCAGGGACGCGAGTAGAAGATACGAATGTGCGGCAGAAAAATTCGATTCTCTTCAAACGATGATATCTCAGCAACGGAAAGTTGGATCGAAATGGAACGAATAGTATTTTGCAGAGGAAGATATACTCTTTCTGATAGCTCTAACTAACCTTAACAATTTTTTTTAGTTTCCCAACAATAGTCGATTAAATTTCTAGTAACTTCAATAGTTGTTACTCGTGTACGTTAGGTTTATTGGAACAAACATGTATACATATATTTTCTGAATAATGTCATTTATAATGGTATCGTTGATAGTTTACACTCTACTCAATGTTAATCAAGAAATAATACTGAACTAATTCCAGAACGGTGGAGCTAAGGACGGTTACGATATGAATCTTGGTCCAGCATGGCAAAAGGGTTACACTGGCAAAGGTGTGGTTGTGTCGATCCTCGACGACGGTATACAGACGAATCATCCGGACCTGGCTTTGAATTACGATCACCAAGCTAGCACAGATATCAATGACAATGACAATGACCCAATGCCAAGAGACAACGGTGACAACAAGCACGGAACACGCTGTGCTGGTGAGGTTGCTGCGGTCGCCTTCAACCAATACTGCGGCGTCGGTGTTGCCTACAATGCAAGCATAGGAGGTAAAAATTTATCAATTTCTCCTTGTTATTAATCACTTAATAATCTAATAAAACAGTCTGACAACTAGTAACAATATTACAAATTTAGGTCAAAAAGATATATAGATTCTTGTGCTTTAAACTACAGTTTCATACATGATAAAAAAAAAAAAAAAAAATGGGGAAAAACGTATTTTACAACTATCTTTCTCAGTACACAATACAAGATATGCCAGTACAAAAAATTATATCAGGTATATTAGCTATAAATTTCATACTTAGATAATCATAGAATCGATTAAAATTGCGAGAAGAATCGAGCTATTTGTGCAAAAATTCGCGACGACGTTCTTAAGACGCAGAAAACCTTCAAAAAGGAGATAAAAAAGATGTAAAAGTTTCGTGCTATAAATAACCGTCTAGCTTCCTGCGAACTCCGTTTCAGAATGAAAGCGCAACTGTAGCGAATTAAATTTCATTCGGATACACGATCCTCTTTATTAGATGCGACTTCGCTGTTATTCTATACGAATTGCGATCTCTTTCTCTTTTCTGAGATGTTTTTCTCGAGTTCCAATTCGAAAGGATAGCGAAAATGAAGTTTGACAAATTTCTGGGAAATGATCGTATTTACTTCGGTTTGCAGAATCGAGAATTACGAAATTAAGTTAGGTTAGGTTTCGTGGATATGATTTAGCACGCGACCGAAGGATATTATTGCATTGGTTTCTAAAATTCGTTTATATAAACAATTATCATTTGTCAAGACGAAGAATAAACACGAGCAATAGATATACTAGTTATATAAAAAAGTTATATAAAAAATAATACAGCGAAACCTGGGTTGTCGAACATAATTGGTTCTGGAAAGATTGTTCGTATATCGACATATTCGAAAATTGAAGAATACTTAATATAAAATGGATTAATCCTTTGCCAAACGACAAATGATTACTTCTTTATACTTTTATAACGGTATTTAATGCATAAAGTCAGATACAGAGACAATAAAAATGCATAAAATTTTACATAAAAAGAATGTGTAAATCCAATAAATACATACTTTAGTAAGGGGAATTCCTTTCCGTAAAACCATGGAATATTGTATGTTAATTAACTTAAATCCGAGATACAAACGCCATCCTCATATTTTCTGTTAGGTAAATTCCTCCTTTCATCTCTATTTAACAACTGTCTCTATTTAACGGGATTTAACAACTTTTTCGGCCCAGTACTAATCTATTTAATAATAATTTATTTAAAAAAGCAATAAAACATAGAACAACGCAGAAGATTATGAAAAGACACTACAATTTCGAATAGAAATGTGCACTGAATGGAGATTGCGACGTAGCGTAACTAATGCTACCCCCACCATGGTACGCGAAGCACGCGATTGCATGCTTGGAAACGAAAATTCTGCGAGGAAATTGATGCGTCTTTTTTTCAGAGAACACGATCAAGATTCGATTTTTTCGGGATGAGAGTTCCTTTGATAACCGAGCTTTTACTATACAGGTATTTTAAAAAATCAACAAGGAAACAAAAATATTTATTAAAAATAGAATTTCGAAAACTAGTAAACAAATAAAAAGCTATTGTGAAGAAGGGATTGGTTTATTTCAACTGTTTGTAAGGAGAAGAATGCTCGTATTGCAATGAATACTCAATAAATGAGTATTAGTTCTAAAAAAGAGAGAAACATTCATAAAATAACCTGATATTTTTTTATGGAACGTAGAAAATATTGAATAATATATATCATAATAAATAATGAAATAATAGTATTGAAGAATACTGATCTGCACAAAAGTTACTTGTTTAATGAAGCAAATATCATAGTACACAGATGCTTTAACAATTTTGTGTAATCAAATTCACGCACGGTATTAATATTATAATTATGCGTTATTCCGCGGATGTTAATTATAATCAGATTATGGATCATCGCGTGCAATTTTCAATTTGCATAACTATTGGAGGCAGCATAATAATGTTTTCCTGGAATTTTATATTTGCTTTAGTTGTGTTCATAAAACCATGAAAATGTCAGTTTAATTATAATTCTTCTAGTTTCTATTTTTAGTTTTAATTTTACTGTCATCCATAAATATTTATAATGTATTAATTCTCTGAAGAATTTTTTGCAATGTAGTTATTTATACAATGTAATCTAAAACAGTAGCCCGAATATGGCGCATTTTCCTCGTAAAACAATTTCCGGGTATTCTGTCTGCCGGGTGTTGACACTTGAAACTATCATCTGTTAGAAACTCTGAACAATGGGTCCATTTCAAAATTAACATCACGCATCCTTGCAGACATTTCCTGCACATAAATTTTGTGCCTCCATAGCGTCCACCAATACACATAAACTAACAGTAACATTTCCATCTAATAGAATCTCCAATTTCCGGACAATATGTCTGATTAATTTCATTAAAATCTTTCTTGACCTATTTTTCTAAATTCTCTGTAACTAGAACAATTCTAACGAAAATCTCCAGCTATTCAGTTCCCCGTGATTTTTGTTGTCGTTTTTAATCCATTGATTAAATAACCAATAAATTAATCAAACACATGATCAAAATAGATTTTTTCTTTGAACTTGAACTTGAGTGTATGTTTCGCGTGTATTTTCTTTTCTTTTTTTTTCTATTAATATGTTATTAATTTTCATTTATTTTTTACAACATTTATTAATTAATCTCATATAATATAGCTTGTCCTCGCGAAGAGAATGATTTTGAAAAGTTGATCCTTTGTTGTTAGACTTAATGATGCAATTCCTATAAAATGTTTTTTTTATTAAATATAGAGTGCATTTATGAATACACAAAGAGTTAAAATCAACAAAACAATTTCACAAATGATAAAAAAATAATTAATCTCAAAAGACCTTTCTATTATATAATTCCCAAATCAATAAAGGACGCCACAGATACGTATTTTATTCGATTAATCTACAAAGTCTCACTTTAATATTCTTTAACTCCCAAGAGAGCGAGAAAATTTCATCCTCAACGATCTCGTTTACACCGCTTAATCGCGTTCAAACAATCACATCTCCATTGGCTTGTTGCGAACATTCTTATCACCAATTCGCGCATTTTGCATTCAATTTACTTCCTTCTTCCACATCCCACGACGATTACTTAAACGTTACTCATACACCGATATCGACACGCTATTATCGTTATAAATAGTAATGGACTTAAAATAGATAAATCAAGTTCAATATGTATACTTATAAATACAAATCAAATACAGTTTCATAGTATCATAGTATTACATGATAACGCTAATAAAAAATAAAATCGACTAGGATTTTTCTATTCGAAGACTACAGGAGAATAACACCATGGTTCACATTTTCCATTTTTCCAGAGCAACAATTTGGAGATTAAACTTTTCGCCCTCTAAAACGTCACAAGTCTTTCTTAGAAGAATTGTTCGCTTTTTTCTGTAGTGAATGATTTTCTTCGGATAGCTTTCACAGGTTTCTAGAATGCTTCATTTCCCGTCTATGTCTTTCGAGTAAGTTTTGTAAACGAATACGTTTCATTATTTCATGGAAGTTTATAATAAAAACGCTACAATCCTATCGAACTCATTACTATAATGTCAACATTCAAATCTTCTCGCGATTTAAGTCCGTCGCTAGTTATAAGTCGTTTCATCTCGAGAGAATATCGAGTTCCGATAACATTATCGGCCCGTTTCCATTAAAATGCATGTCAACAGCTCCGTGTTCGATTTAACGCGTTCAGAATAATGTATAACAGCGCAACGGCATCGGAGAGACCAGTTTTCCTTCCGATGGAATTTAATGATTAAACTAGAAGAGGAAGAAAGGAAGAGAGAGAAAAGAGGGGGAGAACAGCGTAATTAGAATTCCATAGGGTCTCTACTTTCTTACCGATTAGCCTGTTTTGTTTCTTGGATGGAGGGTCGAAAGCGCGAATTCCATGGAAATCGGTGAACTTGAGGGGTAACGAGAAGGAGAGCTATCTAAAACTACGTTCACACTGTATATACCTATAACAAAACACGTCATATGGCAACATTATATGACATGTTATGGAAACAAAAAAAGGGAATATTATGTAACATTGCTATATAGCGTAGATGCAGTTTAACGAGCTATAGTGACATGATATATAGCAATGTCTCGCTATATCGTGTAGATGCAGCTTAACGCACATACCATCTATGTTCTCAGGCGTGCGAATGCTCGATGGCCCGGTAAACGATGCCGTCGAAGCCAGAGCGCTGGGATTGAATCCTGATCATATCGACATATACAGCGCTTCTTGGGGCCCTGAAGACGATGGCAAAACTGTCGATGGCCCAGGCCCTCTTGCCAGGAGAGCGTTCATTTATGGTGTCACCAGCGTAAGTTGCCTTCACTGTAATTCTTTAATACTTCATCTACCACATACGAATTAAATGTATACGTAGAAAAACCGGCTAATGATAGTACAGTTTCTTCCGGAATGACGCGGAAAAAGAGAACATTTCTCTACAAATGAGAACATAATTGAGTAAATCGACAATAAAAAATTATTTATATGGTTCTTCTAATTATTGCCTCAGCTATGCTTCTCTCTGTATATTTCTTCAATCTGGATTCTGTGATAGTGTGTTAATCCATGGTGTTCCCATTTGGAAGTATAATACACTTTATATACTTTGTATAATATGGTTCCAAGTATCAACACCATGCATTTATGATATAGCATACAGAGTATGTTATAATATAACAAATGTTACAATAACGATTTATAATGATATGTACTTTATATATACAAAGAGTGCATTGTATTTCCAAACAGCAACGCCATGTATTTAAGAGTAAATGCGTCACCACATAGCCCAAACCCCAAAGCCTAAAAAATCATTAAAAACAATGTCAACAGGGTCGCAAAGGTAAAGGTTCCATCTTCGTCTGGGCGTCAGGTAACGGTGGTCGGCACACGGATTCCTGCAACTGCGACGGTTACACGAACAGCATCTTCACCCTCTCCATTTCCAGCGCGACTCAGGGTGGCTACAAACCATGGTACCTCGAAGAATGCAGCTCAACGCTCGCTTCAACTTACTCCTCTGGTACACCAGGCAACGACAAAAGCGTTGCTACGGTAGACATGGACGCGAAACTGAGACCAGATCATATCTGCACGGTGGAGCACACAGGAACATCCGCCTCGGCTCCATTGGCTGCTGGTATCGCTGCTCTAGCACTCGAGGCGAACCCAAGCCTCACGTGGAGGGATATGCAATACCTGGTAGTACTCACCTCGAGATCAGGACCACTCGAAAAGGAACCAGGTTGGATCTTGAATGGAGTGAAGAGAAAGGTCTCCCACAAATTCGGTTACGGGCTCATGGACGCCGGGGCAATGGTGAACCTGGCCGAGCAGTGGACCAACGTGCCGCCTCAACATATCTGCAAGTCCGATGAGATCAACGAGGAAAGGCGTATCGATCCAACCTATGGGTATACGCTCAGTGTGTATATGGATGTAACTGGATGCGCTGGCTCTTTGAACGAGGTTCGGTTCCTAGAACACGTACAGTGCAAGGTAAGAAACTTGACAGAAACGATAGAATAAGATATTTTGAAGCTTATCGTTTATTAATGGCGATTCTAGTTATCCGCGCGCTTGTTCAATATTAACGATGGCTATAATCACTCATTATCGCACTCTCGCTGTATCTTGCACAATTACCGATGTCTATACACAGCCGTTAAAATTTCGCATCATAGACACTTACGAATATATCACAAACGAATTGAATATTTTCAATGGGTACACCAAAGATTCAGGAAATAAACGTATTAAATTAATGCATATAAAAAAAGAGGGAGATTATTGTCTTATATTTTCATTAACAAGCTATGCATGGAAAAGGAGAATGAGAATTTTGTCTTACATTTTTATTAACAAGATAATGTTATACCCATGCTTATAATTCTCTATGTATACATGAATAAAAATTCTTCTTTTATGGGGCGATACATTTCAGGATAAGGAAACAAACGATTAGACAAAAAAAGAGCATAAAGCGATTGTATGCAAAAATCTGACGGAAGGAAGAGAAAATGCAAGAACGTTTATAATAACATTTATTTTCACTTTATGTATATGTAAATGTATATTTTGTTCTGGCTTATGATTCATAAAACGGCTTTAAAAAAAATTTACATTTTAATGATACCGTGAATTCGTCGTGTCTATGGCCGGAAACTCGCAAATGTTCGTACTATTCGTAACACGCGAATTTAAATGATTGTACCATTAAAAATGTATTCAACCGAGTTGAACGGTATTCTTACGCAGAAAATAATGTATGACGAGAATATTCTCATTTCCGAACGAATCATACGCGCAAACATTATTTTAAAAAATTATTTTTCCCCGTGCGAAATCTGCACTATTCAATTTGGTTCGATAATTCCGCATTCCGCGAATATCTAATTGGGTGAGTCAGTGAAAATAACCACCTGAAATAACTCGTTACCTATTAACTTTTTCAAAAAATATTGGAAATAAAATTTATTATATTCGACCAACCTGGGACAAAAACAACGTAAATACAAAAATATCGCTTCCTGACTATCCTTGTCTTTCGTACATTAAAAGTCAAAATATCTGCTAAGTTTACGATTTTGTGGAATATCGCGGAAAATACAAGGGATAAAAAGATCAAAATTAAATTATTCAACTATATATATCCACCTGATCAGGCGCCTCGAATACAACAAATTTTATTTCAAACATGATTTTGTTAAATTCAACACGTAATAAGTTATTTCAGATGAACATTCTTATTACATGTATATATAATTGGATATATATATGTTTAATATCTTTCTAAATGTAAAGCATAAATGTAATGCAAAGGATTTACATAGAATTAACGGTGTTTATACTGTATTTTATACTTTAGTACTTTGGAAAGATAATATCTAATAATTTTCGATCAGGTGTCTTTGAGGTTCTTCCCACGTGGAAATTTGAGATTACTGCTGACCTCTCCAATGGGTACTACGTCGACATTATTGTTTGAGAGACCACGAGATGTTCTTAGTTCCAGCTTCGATGACTGGCCTTTCCTCAGCGTACATTTCTGGAGTGAGAAGGCGGACGGCCGATGGACCCTGCAGATCATTAATGCAGGAAATCGGCACGTGAATTCTCCAGGCAAGTAACCGTATCGCTTCAAGATTAAAGTGCTATGCGAATTTATATCATAAATTGGTGTTTATAGGCCTGATGGTTTCATCATTTGATCCATATGTTTGAACAAGATTCTCATTTGGAGGGTTAAAATGTTGATATAAATTAAAATGAGAATTCTTGTCTAATCATGCATTTCAATTTCTATAAATTATAATTTCATTTTTTGCCATATTATTCAATTATATTTTGCCACATTTTCATAATTTCGAAAATATATTGAAATTAAAATATAATGAAGAATATATTAAACTTTTTATAACAATAAACGTTAAACATATAGTTTTATAAAAAAATACAGTTAATAATTATAAAAGGAAGTTTAAAATTTATGCACTATAAATATTAGTGTAACTTTTTTTTACTAAACGTTCTTTATCAAATTATATTTTATTATAAAATATTTAACAGATGGCAACTGTTTTTATCTAAGAGTTACGATAAACAGAAGATATTCTTTTATTTAATTTAATGTTTATTTTTTCAGGAATCGCGTCACTCGTGCTATCATCGGACAATTAGATTTAAGGATAGATATATCTAACTAGTGGAGAAATTTTTTAACAGAAATATTTTTTTAATGAGAGAAGGATATGGAAATGAAAAATACTATTAATAACCATAACTTGATTATTCAGATTTGCAATACCATACATAACAAAATTAAATTTTTCTAATCTGCAATCATGACAAAAATCGACTTTATTATTGAATATTATAATTATAATCTTTACTGTTACAGGGATTCTGAAGAAATGGCAGTTGATCTTCTACGGAACCGCGACCAACCCGATCAGGATACGGACACGACAATTTAACCCGGTACAAGCGCATTCTTCGTACGCCTCCGCGCATTATCCATTTCCTGTAGACGATGATCCGCTAGCGCTGGGCCATCGCGGCGACGTCGACTTCTTTCCTTCGTCTACCTTTCAGGGCTACCAGGGCTACCCCTATGTCGGAGCTGCATCCAATGTCCAGGCATCAGTGGCAACTTTAGATGGTTCTTCAGCGCCAATCCTGACCAATCGACTTCCTGGAGATACGTCATCTTCTTTCGATTCGCCATCTTCTTCGTCTCAAGTCGGAGATGACTCGCTGGACACTACTAGAAAGATTCTTCATGACTGTGATCCTCAATGTGATTCTCAGGGATGTTATGGAAAAGGACCTACGCAGTGCATTGCTTGCAAGAATTACCGGTTGGATAAGTAAGCGAGCTCTTTGTGTTTTTACTTGCTTTGTGTTACTTTCTTTCTTTTGCATGCTATTTATTGTAATATACTCATTTTAACACAAATACGTCTTTTGTTTATAAGTATTAACAGATAAAGATAGAAGATAATATAAACTCTAAATGTTGTAGGAAGTTATTAGAAAATTTAAGGATTATTATTTGAGATTTTAAGCTTCCACGATGATTATTAGGTAACGTAGGTACATATTCATGATTTTTCGGGTGGATCGCATTGTAAATGAGCATTGCACTTTATGCCAACATTTTTTGAAGTAGCATCAGATCTACACCGAAGAAATGACCTGCAAGGTTTTTAAAATCATTTTATCTGGTGACATTTAAAGCAACGTTTTAAATTAGTTAATAGCAAATAAAATAACGAGCGTGGAAAGGTTCAATTTAAATTTATTTTTGTTTTTCAATAGATATATTTTAAGTTTCGTATACATGTTTTCAAATAAATAATTGAAAATAATATATTCAGATTTATTTGTTTAATGAGTAAAAACACTTCAAATATCACATAATTTTTTTAAAAATACATAACTGACAATAATACGTCATACAAAACAGGTTTAATTTCCGACATATTCTGTGCAAAATGTTCCGTCGCTGGCCGAGAGGAGTTTTTACATGTGTTACAATTATAACGCTCGATATTTTCCTCTTTCTATACTTTACATACATCTTTCCGCGTTTGTCCTGCTGAAAAACTTCCAACAAAGGGTTTCGCCGTTCCAATTAGAAGCAAAAGTATCTTTCGTAAAAAGGCAGCGGTAAAAATCTGCAATTTTTCTATATTACACCGTTTTAAAAATAAGATTTTAAAGAGGAACTTTTAAAACTGTACGCTAGAACGAAACAATGCACACATACAACGTTGTTAAAATTTTCTTACTTTTCCTATATTACCTCTTCGTATATCTGTGTTTTGTAGAAACAGTATTAACTTCTTTATATTTGCATTGTATATCTAATTTTCAAACACCGTTTGTTTGCTTTTTTACAAGGAAGATTTACCTATACGTTTGGCGAATCGAATAAAGTATGTAATTAACAGGTACTTACTTAGCCTTCGAATACGACTTAGAAGAAGAGATGAAAACATTTAGGACGGTAAGGTGGTAATTAGAGAGAATTTTTGTTTTGAACAATCATTATTACAGTACGTGCGTGAGTCGATGTCCGCCGAGAAGTTTTCCAAATCAAGGTGGCGTCTGTTGGCCTTGCCATGAATCCTGCGAAATCTGTGCTGGGGCTGGCCAGGATTCTTGTCTCTCTTGCGCACCTGCTCATCTACGAGTTACTGATCTAGCAGTGTGTCTCCAGCAATGTCCAGAAGGATATTACGAGAGTAAGTGTACTTTCAGTGAAATAAAACCGATTTGGTAAAGTAAAATAATAACTAAAGTAGAAAATTTAGTAAAATAGTTTCAGTTTATTCAATTGAAACTAACTTCTTGAATTGTTTCTAAATTTTCTCGAATTAAAATTAATAACAGAAATAGAAGATAAAGTGAAAGATCTCATAAATACTAAAGTACGAGGAATAATTTCCGTTGAATTTGAATTAAAATTAACTTGATCCATTTCTTTCTTCTTCTTCTTCTTTTTTTTTTTTTTTTTTTTTTTTTTTTTTTTTTTTTTTTTTTTTTTTTTTTGTTAATTAAAATTGGTTCGGATGAACTACAAAAGATTTGATGCATATAGTCTATTCAAGTAAAATTATTCTACTTGGAAGGTCTAACCAATAGACTATAGGCGCTGTTTATGCATTGGCAGGAAATACAAAAGATTGAATGGAAGCACCATGTGCGTTACCCGCAACAAATATATTAAATGACAAAAAGTTATAACAAAAACAATCTAAATGAATAGTGATCGGATATTTTCAGATACAGAGAACAGTACATGCGTACCCTGCGAGGCGAATTGCGCCAGTTGCCAGGACAGACCGGACAAATGCACCAGTTGCGAGCATCACCTTGTTATGTACGAAAACAAGTGTTATGCAGCCTGTCCCCTGTACACCTACGAAACACAAGATTACAACTGTGCACCGTGTCATTCCACGTGTGAAACTTGCAATGGCACCGCGGAGAACCAATGCATCTCCTGTCGACCCGGATTGTTTTCTCTGAACGGTACGTAGTCGTCCGGACGTTAATCCTTAAAAACGACACTCGGGTGTAACCGATAACCTAGAAACCTATTTCTCTTGGTAGCTAGGTATCCGTAAGAGGCTCAGTGTTTCGAATAAATCATGCTTTTAAGTTTCATCGATTCGTTCTTCATTAGCTATTCTGTTTGAATGAAATAAAAATAAAGAGTAGTCGTGGTGGAATTTGTTGTTATGTTTTCTAATAACTAATTGGTCCAAATAAAAATTGAGAACAAAATTGAATGCAAAAAATTGTATCTTTCATCTCGATAAATTAATCAAACCACAATTAAGTATTAAATCAACCCTTAACTTTTAACTGATATTATTGAACCATAAAATAAGATAAATAGATTTTATATGAAAGCAATAAACACTTGACGTGCTCTTTTAAAAGAACTCTAATGAATTTATTATTCTACCTAATATTATAGTCAGCTATAAGTCAACGGTAAAATTTAAGCTTTAATTTAAAATGAATTTTACAAATCCCAGGATCATGTCGAGCGTCTTGTCCAGCGGGTTATGGAGCGGACAAAAAGCGTCGCGAATGCGTTCCATGTCCACCCGGATGTGCTACCTGCTCCATGTCAATCTGCACAAGCTGCAACGAAGGCTGGAGCTTGAACGAAGAAAGCCTCTGCGCTCCTGAACATCGTGATCGTTGCGATACATCGGAATATTACGAAAATGGCCACTGCAAGCAGTGCCATACTTCGTGTAAAACTTGCGCTGGACCTGGTGAAGATCATTGCGTCTCCTGTCAAACATCGCTGCTCCTTCAAGGGAAACGCTGTGTGTATCAGTGCGACGATGGTTATTATTCAATGGCGCAGCCCTCTAGACCCGTCTGCGTACCTTGTTTGCATACTTGCAAAACGTGCGTGTCTCGACTGAACTGCACTGCCTGTCAAGATGGATTGCAACTCCAGAGTGGAGAGTGCAGGTCCTCTTGTGCTCAGGGGTAAGTTTGCTTTAGAAAAATCAAATATTTTTCCTTTTTTCTTTTACTTTTCGTTTCTTGTCTATTCATTGAGTTTTTATTTTGTTATATATTAGTTTTTGGATAAGGAATTAGCAACTGAGAGATGATCTATCAAACCTAAAACGTTTTTACTAAATTGTTATAGAACTTGAAATATTTCAACCCCTTCCTTACAGAGAAATCTAAAATTCTAAAAACTTCTACGATTTTATATAACACGAACGTCGATAAATGCATGAAACGAAAAATCTTGTTTCAACGCAGATATTATAGTGATCGAGGTCAGTGCGCGAAATGCTACCTGTCGTGCAAAACGTGTTCTGGACCCAGAAGAGATCAATGCGTGACCTGCCCTCGTGGTTGGCAACTAGCAGCGGGCGAGTGTCATCCGGAGTGTCCCGAAGGATTCTTCAAATCTAACTTCGGCTGCCAGAAGTGTCACCATTACTGTCGTACCTGCAAAGGTATATAAGAGAAATACCAGCGTGTTTCGGTTTTTTCAAACATGACAAAAAAATTCTCATGAGATACAGTATCACGGTTAATTTTGTATATTAAACAATTGAAATTTATATATGTAAATTTTCGTGAAAATTGATAAAAAGCAAAAATTAAGAAAAGTATATCAATTTTTATCGTAATTTTTAAACTGCACTTAGAAGTGAATTTTTTAAGAAGTTTTTATAAGTTAAAAATTGTTAACTGTTATATAAATACTGTATTCTATAGTTGGATATTATTTTTAGCCATTCATTTCTCACTAATTTATGTACTTTGCCAATGTACGTGTACTATGTATTATTATAAATCAGTTAAAATGTCTGCATACTTATGAGCAGTAGTATATCTCATATAAGTGTGTCTGTGTGAAAAGGATTAACGCGTGAATGCATTGCAGGAGAAGGGCCGATGGAATGTACTTCTTGCCCACCCCATTCGATGCTAGAGGGTGGCCTCTGCATGGAATGTCTTGGAGCGCAGTACTACGATCCCCTGACGCAGCTCTGTAAAAATTGCCATTCCGATTGTCGAAGATGTACTGGTCCAGGAAAATTTAGTTGCGCGGCCTGTTCGCCACCATTGCATCTGGATAAGTTGAACAATCAGTGCGTTCCTTGCTGCACGGGTAACGAGAAGGGGGCGCTGGCTGAAGAGTGTTGTCTTTGTGATCCGGAAACTGGTAAGAGAAATTGGTCATTATTGGACTGAGGAATATTAAATAACTTGAGAACATAAATTTTCTAAGAAAAATTAAATTCACGAATATAATTTCGAAATCAGAAAAAAATTCCACGAATGTACGCATTTAAATATTAATAATAGCCTAGTACAATTGTGGTAAGGAATTATTAAAAAATCGAATTCAATTTTGAATTGTTTTATAGAATTTTATTTCGCTCAATATGGAATTAATCAGCGTTAATCAGTTAACCAATGTTTTTCTAAACGTTAATACAGGTGGCTGCAGGAACAGCTCACCAGCTGGTAAAAGAAGAGTGCCAGGAACAGAATTTGCCTCGGCTGACACAGCTATTTCTGAAGTGTATGCAAACTACGAAGGAACGACCGATAAAAACGATTCAGCTTCGCTAGCGATAACAGCGACTACGACTATAGCTGTCGCCATTTGTCTCATATCTGTTGCTCTGTTCGCTACCATATTCATCGCTCTTCAGGTATGTACCTGATTTATGTTATGTGAAAGTTCAAATCTATCTCTTTATACAATTAATCTATCTATTATATTATTTTCATTCTTAATTCTTGACTAAATACTGACTTTCCATTAAATCGATCGTTTAAACCAATTAATTTTCAAAAAGCATCCAAAGTATTAATCATATGCTATTTTATAGTTCTTAAAAATACGTTATAAAACCAACTCTTGCTGTATTGGAGAGCAGACAGAAATCGAAAACAAACAAATTAATAAACGATTTCAATCTTACATTTAAAATATTATTATCCGTTTTGCCATCAGAGAACCGAAATTTTAGATATGCTCTTCAATTTGCAGGCAATGTCAGGAAGGAGAGAAACGAACAAGGGTTACACGCAGCTAGCTGTGAGGGTGGAACCTCCGGACGATGTATACGCGGACGACACGACGGAGCTAATGACCTAAATCCAACTAACCTCGCCGATCCAACCAAACCAGCCACCACGACCTATTGGAAGAAGGTCATTCAGTCTCAAGATCACGAATAAACCAATAACTTACTTACGTGTTGGTTATTAAAAATCTGTGACGATCAAGATTCAAAAGAACTGCGTGTTAAGATCGTTCGAAGTGATCCGAGACAAAAGAAACATGCAACAAAGTAACAAGAACAAAATAATGTAATATGTATCGAAGGAAGAGGAGAAGAAACGAGTGATAAAGAGAAAAAAATAGAAGAGTATACAAATTCGAATGGACAAAATGGCGGAAGAATGACGAAAGGGACAAGAGAAATTCGTTCGAAACGTGATAGTAAAGACACATTTCACTTTTTTTTTTTTTTGGCACACTGTACGAAGAAAGTGTGACTGTTGTTCGCTATATAATAAAATTGACAGTGCGGTTGTGTGAATGGCGGTGAACAAGGTGTTTAGGTATATTTTTTTGAACGGTCAGGCGCATCGCTGATTTTGTCGAGTGCACAACAGCGCCACGAGTGTATAAACGGCGAATTAACTTTTTAAAAAGCCGGATGTACTCAATGGTTCGTAGACGAACGACACGAAAAGGGCGACGGACATTATGAAGTGCCTGATTTACAACGCCGTTGACACAGCACCGTTTCGTCTGCCCTTTTTTAGTGCCTACTATCCTGACCGTCACGTCGCACCCTAGGTGGAAATAAGCTTGTGAATCGAAATCGAACAAGTATCGTACTTAAACGAGCTATCGAAGATGAATACGGTGCGTATACTGTGCAACTGACTCGTTCTTGTATTTAATTATAAATATTTTTACGAGTCTCACTGGTATAACTTTTTTGTTTTTATTCTGTTCTTATAATATTTCTGATGATTTTTCATGTTACATGGTGAAGGGCACTGCGTATTGATTTCAATTAGGAGATAAATGTAATCCGAAGCATCTTAACCTGTTAACCGAGATCACTTAGATTCCTAACTTTGAAGACAACGATCTCCTTATTTGAATGAATATATTTTAATACCGTATTTCATTCCCACTGAAAATAAATTGTATATCTATATTTGAGATAATTAATCTTTGAAGGCTATCATAGATATTCGCAGAAAGTTATTTGCAGCATATTTCTCCTGGATTAAAAAGTGAATAAAGTTGAATTTAACTGAATTAAATATTAGGTGAAAAGTAGAAAAATGATTGTTCACGGTGATTACAAATAATAACATTGTAATAGTATTTACATGGTTTGAAGTTTCACTCACGATAGCCACTGAAGATTAAAATCAAGCTATTTGAAAATTTTTATTAACTTCTAACTTTAAGATTATTGGGTGTGATCTGGTTAACAGATTAAAATAGGTTACGAGAAAATGTTTCATTGGATAATGTGAGTATGAATGTTGAAGGATAGCAGGTTGACCAAAAGGGGGAGGCGAAAGAAGTAAATAGGAAAAATTATGAATGAAACAGAAGAATAAGGGAATTTGTTTCTCTGTATCAGAAAAAAGAAGGGTTTACATGACTTTGTTCTCGTGCAATGAACAGACTTGACATCCTGTGTCAGAAGCATGTGAACTCAGATTTCTTTGTGATCCAGCATGTGTATCAGTCATTCCGTCGTGAACGAAACAGCCAATTGCGTTTCTTTTGTAACTGTTGTTATTGCTGCATTGTCTATGTATTTTTTCTTTGTTTATATAGTATTCTATTATACATTTTCCGCGTTGCTCTAGCGCCGTTTGTTTTATTCGTTATTGCAATAAAAAAAGAGAGTGGAAGAATGAGAGAGGAAGAATGATAAGGAAAAGAGACCATACTCGTTGATGTATCACACACAAAAAGCTTTTTTTTTAATAAAAAGAAAAAGAGAGCACGAGAGTGTGAAAGAGAGTGAGGAAGAGAGAAGAAAATATGCAAAAAGAACATACGAAAAGAGTCCTCGGTAAATCGGTACCTTTAAGAGCTAATTGTCCGCGCCTACCGTGTGAATATTGAATTTCTCCTCGTGATTTGATATAAAGCTATTATTGTACTTTTATGATGAACGCGATTATAAATATATACATATATACATATACATATACATATATCTATATACATACACATACTCAGGCGTTTAAATATATTTTGAGTTCGTGTTCCCACCAAGATATCATTATTGAGTAATGATTACTGAATATTTTTACCTTCATGCTTCGGAAATAATTTATCGCAATACTTCAGAAAATTCGTAGCGTTCCTTGATGACGTCAAGTTTTATTGTATATTTAGCAAGATTGGAAGGGAATTTTTTATTAATGTGTTGTATAATAACTGATTAAATATTCTAATTTTCCTAATTTCTCTTCTCGTGGATCTAAAGTTTTGTTAAAATGCTTGTTTTTTTCTCCTGAATACGGGACACGTTAAAGTTAAGCAAACAGTGCCGTTTTGTATCTTCTGATCGTCATTTAAGGTAAGTGCATTCGCTAGGCTCACCAGCAATTACTACCAAGTGCACGGATAACAGGCAAACCGACCACGAGACTGAAAGTACATTTGCCGGTAATGGAAAGCAAGCCATTACACTTAATGAAACGTTAAAGAATAAACAGTGAAATGGAATATACACGTTACCGGCACAGATGCTTCGAGAATCTATCTCATTGTATTTTATAGACTTTGAATGTTTCCTTTTAATGATTGATATCTTTATCTTTTATTATTACTCGTGCTTTTAATTCTCTCCTAATTTTTTACTTTTAATCTCCTTTGGTTATTGACGCATACGTTTTTAATTATTCAGATATTAAATTGCTCGAAAAGTTCGTGGCTTTTTATTATGAATCTCAATTAAATAATCCAATGTCTGGACAAATACTCTTACAATTAGGTAGATAGACGTCAAAAATTCGTTAATAAAACAGATTTATTCTTTTTTTATGCGAATCTCGCATATCCAAGAAATTGTGAATCCTGACTAAAGTGTTCGTCTCTGCCTGTCTCGTTCACCAAATATAGCGTGACTCTTATTATTATCTATCGTGGTCTTTACGAAACTTATTCCAAATACATAGATGAAAAAATAAAATACTCTAGAAGCTATTTGAAGGAATTCATTACCAAAAAACATGAAAACGGTTTTTCAAAAAAGAGGTGCATGAAATTATAGACGGCAAACAGTTTAATTCTTGCTAAATCTTTCTTAACTTTCACTACGAATTTTCCAAACTACCAGATATTGCTGATTCAACTGGTCCGTCTTTCACCATTTACGTCCTAAACGAAATTTCACTCATGAATTTTGTTCAAAGTGAATTTGTATTTTTCCTGGAAAACCTTCTAAACATTTAAACAAATTTTCTAAAAATATAAGAGAACACTATTCGATCGAAGATGATCAAAAGCACACAACAGGGTTACCATGGATATTCATTTCGACTTTCGATTATAGAATTAATTTTCACCGTTGCTCGTAAAAACTAAAATATTCCAAGTACATCATCGTAATCGAAGCAGGCGATAAGATTAGGACATCGTGTTTCTTTACGTTTTTCAGTGTACGAAGAAGCTGTTGAGAACGAGTGAAAAATCGTGGATTATAGCGCGAGAGCAAAGCTGTGATTTATCGAATCGTGCACCGTCATGATTCACCGTCTGCTGTGTTTCGCCGGCGTTTCGTCATTGGTTCGAAATTTCCGCGCGCATTAATCATCGAAATGCTTGCTGTGACACAGCGTCGAATTCACTATTTAAAATTGTATATCGCGTACGCACACCATCCGTGCTATATTAATTGTGACACAGTTAACGGAATGGATTTTTGCTCATACGGCAGCGTATTTTTCAACCGTGGGACGCTAACGAATATCGAACGAAATATTTCGTGAACAAATAAAAATTCCCAATGATCGATCAGGCATGATGTCATCTTATTATGTATTCAGAGTAGTTGAGGTTGTGGAACACACGTATGCGTTTCCATCTGCATTCTTAACCTTCTGTATTAACCGTTAATAAATAACTTGTTTTAATGCTGTGCAACTGATAAATAATTTTGTATGAATTTTTCCGATTTCTTCTTTGTTTGATCGATTGTGTCGAAATGGAGGAAGATGAACGCGAAACTATAGTGGTTGGTATAATTAAAGCGATAGCGTGATAAAATGGTGGCACACAAGCAAACGGGATTTACCTTCACGAATTTACGATATCCGCTTACGGTACGACATCGAAACTGATAAAAGTAGAGATACGCGAATTATCGTCGCCGAATTTATCGGGTATCCGGGTATCTCGATCGACGTATCGACAGACCGTATATTACTATCTTCCACGACGCGAATCGTTGTTTGCTATCTCCGAAATCACTTCTTATGGTCCAATACATTCCAACTTCCGTTATTCTTTTCAATTATCTCCTAATGAATTCCTTCCTGGTTATTTCGAACTTTATGAGCCTTATACGGAAAGTTCTTTTACAACATAAGCTTCGTTACTTGTTGATAGTTCGTTGTGTTGTATAAATTAGGAAGATACAAGTATTGTACGAGTTAAATACTTGTTACAAAAACTAATTCCACTTATATGATAAAATATTCTATTTATATATATATAAATATAATATATATAATATATTATATATATATATATACCATTCTATTCATTCCATTTATATGATAAATTTAGTATGGTATGATTTAAAATAAATACAGGATGATCACGTATGTAAATTTTAATCAGCAAAATGACAATTTTCTTTTAAAAGTCTTAGATCAGTTATTATATCAGCTTCAAAGTTGGACAAAAAATTAAGGATTTAATAAAGATATCAACAGATAAAGATTTTGTTTCCTCGTTAATTCTATTTTTTGCTGCTTTGTATTCATTTGTAAGGCACTTAATAGATACAATTTTGATTACACGATTTATTACATAAATTAAATAAAGTTGTAGATTTGAAAGCTTAAATACACGGTTTTGTAAGTGTTTGCCATATAAAGGAAACATTCAATGCTTTTATTTTGCATTTAATCCCAAAAAGATCTAACGAATCGTCATAATGATTCAACAGCTGTGAATTTTCTATAATTCTATACGACGGCAGAAAGATAAGTCCACATAATGTCTCAGAGCGGAATTTATGAGTTGGATGGCGATAAATCTACGAATTTGACAGTATTATACAGCTGTAAATTAACGACAGTTGACATCTGGTCAGTGGTGAGAAAGAAGACGGGGCAAAAATTTATTATTTCGCGCACTACATGAGTAGATAAATAAACGAGGAAGCGACAGACTGTATGCAATTGAAGGGTTTATAATCATAACAAAAACGATCCTAGTCCAGATTTGTCTTTTTCCACGAAAACAAAAAAATTCTGTTTTTTACTTTTTGTTGGATATATTTAAATTCTTTTAAACAAAATATTCAATGTGTTACTTTATTTTTGTGAGTGTATCTATAATTATATCGCAGTGAAATTATATCTGATTAAATTATGAACTGACTCGTGATAGAACGAGGATTGACTAAATACTGATTTATACTACTTGTAGTAAACGATTGAATAGACCTCCGACAGTAGAACAAAGTAATGTATAGCCAAGCAAAGCAAAGTAAATAAATGTATGTATCTACTCAGCAAACAGTATGAAGATTTAAAAAAGCAAATACACTGTCGATAATATAGATAACTACTACATAATTAATGAAGCATTATATATTAAAGGATGAAACATAGGTACATAAATATATTGAATAGGGTAAATTTTACCTTATTTATAACAAATATAAACACAACTATGGTTTACATGTAATCATATGTAAGTAAAAAAAATCTCTTCATTTCTACTGTTTTCATAGATTTTGATAATTTGTTACCCTATCTAAACGATAGATCTGTGATGGGAGCACAGATGATTAGGAAAATTCTTACGGGAAACTATCTTATCGTCATTCGATAATACAGATACTTATTTTATCTTTTCATTTTGCACAACTTATTAGATATTCGCAATCTTTCATAAAAATTCTGTAGATTCACATTAGTGCAGTTTTGAGAATATATTTAATTTTTTTATGAAATATATGGATAAAAATTATTTTTTTCCTCGAATCATATATTTATTCACGTGGATTTCTTCGATTTGATCTTATAAAATATATAGATAAGAATTTTATTTTTCTTTCTACATTAATGTATTTGATACAAATTTTATGTTATGCATTAGTATGGTATGTATTTAATTGTTGATAAATGATTTTATTATTAATCTTCATTAACTACAATCATATCTGTCCAACAGATGGCGGAACATACATTCGCAAGGCGCGCCACCATTCTCAAGAGTGCATTATAGCAAGTGCATTCTCCCATAAAAACAATCGTCTTTATCGTAATCATTTTTAAAAGGGATCGTTTTAATCACTCCCGAGATACCAATCTTTCGGTTATACATGTAATTATATCACTTTGTTTCATTTAAAATAAAAGGACGCCTTAATAAGTAAAGTCAAAAATCAGAAAGTATCACGTAAAAAGATCGATAAAATTCACGTAGTGCAGTGAAACGCAATTTCCATAATGTGTCGAGCACGAAACCAACTACGAACGTGTTTTAACGTATCTACATATCTGATATTTATGGTAATGGACATCGGTCGTGGAACCAGTTAATGATAAGCGATGGTGAATTATCTTGATGAGTTCTGACTAAACTGGGATTTCTTTGTATACAACGGGGCTGGCTTTTGCTCTTTGTTATAAGGTAAAAACGTTTTCGCAGCATGGAAGATTGTCATATACAGAAGTCGTTGGGCATCCCACGCCACGAAATCTGCAATTAACACAGACTGGCACAGCGCATGAAGCTTTTTGCTCGCTTGTTACGGCGCTCCTTTGTGTTTGAGGTTGATGTTAATTTACTTTCTTTTTGTTTTAATGTTTTAATGTAACTATTGAGTTGGTGTTTGTATGAATTTTTGTAAAAATTTTGTAAACAAGAAACTATATTCTAAAATACCTACCTTTAGCGTTTTTCTTTTATCTCATCAATCCTTACCATATAAACGTATTTACAATATCCTTAAGACGTAAATGTGTTTTCCATGTTTGATGCACCTTTCAGTGGGTGTCTTTAAAAAAATCTGAAGAAATTCACATAATGTCTTCGTACATTCTTTTCTACATAAAATTTTTAACAAATATACTATATAGTAAATAGTAGAAAATAAAACACATGAAATGTTTGATCTAGTGTTACGAGTTCTGATCAAATTATCAGATACGAAAGACTCACCTTTCCACACTAAAGATTAAAAATATTTTTCTTCTATATAGGGGAGGGATTGTAGGTTATTTGGCTATTAGAAAAGAGGGTGTCGACCTGAGAAAGGTTGGGAAACACTGTTCTATACGTTGTCCGACGCGATAGCTGGCAAGTCTCGTGGCAAAGAGGAAAGTCTGGCTAACGAGGGAGCCAAGAACAGCTTACTTGGCGGAGGCAGACCATTTTCGAAAGTTCGCCGAGTTGTGTAACAAACTTTACTCAGGATTGGTGGCCCGAAGGGACGGGTGGGGCTGGCAAAACGCGACAGACAGAGAAAGACCCAAAACCTCCTATATAGAAACATCACTATATACAGGGTGTCGCATACAACTAGATCAAGAAAGATTTATTTAGAATTTTTGAATGTGTGTTTATCTGGACTTTTCAAATTTAAATTTGAAGAAATATAATAGATTATCCATATAAGACGATAATTATATAATTTTAAGAAATAAATTGTAATTTATAAAGCAACTAAATTAATGTAAATGATATACAAAATATTCCAATAATTACGCTACATTCGGCAAGGGAATGATTCTGCGTGAAAAATAAGTCGAAGATATGAAATAACAATTTTTTATAGAACGCATTCAGAGAGACTGAAATTTTAAAATTAATCTTAAATATGTCTAAACTTTATTTTCTTGAAAATGAGGTCTCTAACCAACAAATTTTATTCCGCATTTTTCATTCGTTAAGTCTTTACTGATTGTTTACTCGCGTCCAATCCGTTATTAACTAAATGTACATATACTAAACACATTTTCGAATTCGATTTTATCGAAAACAAAGCACTACACGAACAAACTTTATTGGATATTTTCGACTTATTTTTTGTCGTACAATCACCACTTGTCGATTGTATCGTATGCTTACTGGGACACCCTATATAACAACTCGTCGAAGAGAGAAGGATGACGAACTTGTGGAAGGAAGAGAAACAGAAGACTAAGCAGTGGGGATAAGGTGAAAGGAAAGGAGAGATAGAGAACAAATGTGTAGTGTGTGGCGTGGAAAGCAATGGAGAAGGGAGCCAACGAGAAGAGATCTCCTCGGAGAGAAGAGATTCAGTTAGGATTCTATATAACCGATCCACCGTTAGACGTCCGACGAAATACGTGCAACTTCGTAATGATAAGCGATATCTTCAGGATGCCTCTGGGAGACCAGGAAACTAGTAGAGGAAAAAAGAATTGGTGTGTCTCGTTTCAGGTATCTTTCTTGACATGAGCGATTATTTGGCTACGATGAAAATGTTTTCGAAAGAACTGAATTTCAATCCTTGAACTTTGAATAATTATATTCCACGAAAAAGAAATTCTTAGAATTCATACAAAATTACAACGAATCAAAACATTTGACCCAGCTTTTCCCCAAAATCGTGATTTTCGAGTTATATCATCGTCGCAGCTTTGGCAATAAAGATTTCACATGTACTTTTGTTCATTCCAAGACGGAACAAAAACGAAAGAAAGTTTTGTGTTGTATTTGATATTCGAACGAAAGGAAGTTGATCTGAGACGCAGAGATAAGGATCAGAAAGAAGAGACCGCAGCAACGATAACCGTATTAACCTTTTAAACGTGTAATTTGTAATATGTATTATCGATATGTTTGATCGATATGTCGTTTATTGAAAAATACCAATTGCTTATGATATTAATGAAAATTTAAAGACATCATCAAACTCAATATTAAATTCCATATCGTTTAGTAGCACTCTCATATGACCACAAAAATGTGGGAAAACGTGGTCGTTAGAAAATAAGGATTACGTGGCAATACTTTTCGCAGTCGCTATAGGTATGTATACCTAACCTGACGGCAGGTTCGCTTTCGGTTCTCCATCAGAATCAGTCACAGTCACATTCCGTCCAAAATGCGTCCGAAGAATGAGAAGGAGTGTCAGAAGGCTGAAATTCGTCGGATCGCCGATCGATATTTTCGTGTATTTGTTCGTGCCGCTTTATCCACGTCGGCATCTTTCTTTGGTTGCTTTTCGACTTGCTCGATCTCCGGTGCGTGCGGTTTAAAACGCGTTGGATATCGACCGGTAACACAAAGAGGGAACGATAGAAAGAGACAAGGAGGGCCGTGTAAACGCGTACAAGCCGAGAATGGAAACAACATGGCCGCGGGTGGATCTCCATAACGAGCCCGGTGACTTGCACATTCGACCCAGAACGCATTAGCCGTATTTGCATTTAATTGCCGGTTGTTTGTTTGACGTCCGCGCGACCGACGGAATTAGGAGCATCGGCCAAGCAACTGCAGCCATATCCTGCACGCCCTGTGATCGAACAACGACGCTCAGCAACTCCCATATATCGTTCTTCTCGTGCCAATTATATCATTGCTATATTTTTAAATACACGTGTATAATTTAGACTTAAGAAGTAGTAAATGTAATTTCTAACTATTAATTCATGTTGTTATAAGTGTCGATTTTGATGATGTTATAAATCGACCAAAATGTCAGAACACTTACGAGATACGTAGGTGTATATTATATTTCAGATTCCTCTTCTATTTTAATAATTATCAACACGTTAACAATTCCATTCGCAATCTCTACTACGTCAGCCAAAACCATTTGAACAATTTTCCAGTATAACTAAAACTACGTGAAAAAGAGCCTTTAAAAAGCCCTATACGCGGTCGCTAATCCAGGAATCCATTCCAATCGCCTGGTTCTCAACCAACACCAACAACCATTCCTATCGAGCAACTAGCGTCGCTAGAACGAATCCCAGACTTTTGATGCTTCACGGATATTCCAATTTCCTCCTACAAGATCAACGGGGATAAAGACGGAGCAGACTCTCGAAGGACATCGAATCACAGTCTTCTATTCGATCCACACCGATCGGTAAAGTAAACCTAACCAGAGACGTGGTTCAGCCAGGGTCTTCCTTTTTACCTTTCCCCGTTCGTATCGCAACGCATCTAGGTAAGTCTACGGGAGGCATAGTCTGTGGAAAAGAAAGGAATTATAGGGAGATTTTTATATAAATTACTATATAAGTTGAAATACTCAAAAATGTATACAGGGCTGATACATATTTGCAGAAAATCAGTCGTTACGTATTTATGGAAACTTTAAAAGTCTAAAAATATGCACAATGCACGTATCATACGAAAATGTAAACAAATTTCGAATAGGTGAAAAAAATCTTTATGTACATTTCATTGCGTTAGTTACGTTATAATAAAAGTATGAAATATGTTGCATAAGAATCAGCAGGTTTGTTGCGGATGTTCGTGCAAGTTCACGTACACGTCGAACATGTATCTACATTATGGACCGCGCACGTATATTACCGGGTCAGAATACACCAAGCCGCGGCGTATCGCGCAGAATAGACCAGTGGATTACGGGTTATACACAGTCTGCGGGATTTGAGGGATGTATAGAATCATGGATCTGCGCGTAGCGCCAGTGTGCGTGCCCGCGCACGCGCTTAGTATACGCGTGTGCTATGCTCTCTGGCTCGCGACTCGATTACGGAAGCTGGGAAGAAGCCATCTCGAAAATCCCAGGGGAGACTGATTCGGCAGTCCTGCCTTCTCTCTCTCTCTCTCTCTCTTTCTCTTTCTCTGATCCCAGACGTATCATCGAAAAATCGAAAATCAAGAGTTTTAAAATCGAAATCGGGAGGATCTATACTGATCATATTCGCATCAAAGGATGTTTCCTCGTTTCCACTTAGAGTTAATAGTTTTGGTGATTTATATAATCACTTTCGAAGCGGGTGGTTTTATGAAGTTTTCGATGTCTTGCATGATTTTGATTTGTAAGTAATTTAGATGGAATTCCTCGATTTGATTCGCAACTATTTTGTTTGATCTTGTGTTTCGGAAGTGTATATCGCCCAAATTTTTTGAATGATTCGATTGGTTTCTATTTATAACTGATTTCTTTTATATAAACATCTCTTCGTTATCAAGGTTAATATTTCTAGTAATTTCGATCTTAAACGTGCCGTTTGTTTTCAGTTCAAAATACATCGAAGGTAAATCGTTGATAACTTGAAGTGATTTATCTATGTTTAATGAACTTCGGAAAAAGTTTATAAATCTATTAGTAAATACAAATATTTGTCACTTAACTCACTATCTACACTGTGTTGAAATTTTTAATTATACACAACGATTCAAGAATTTGTTACACATTTCGCTTCGATTAATTACGACACTAACCAGAAGCAGTTTTATATAGTTCCAATCAAGCCTCATTGATCATTCTTAACGAAGTGAAACCGTGACGTAATTTGCGTTACTGATCTATGAAAACTCGATCACAAATTACCTATGTGTAAATACAAGACATTAAATACAGACGTGTGTTGCACGTTTAAGCGTAAAGCTGCACGTGGCGGCAACAATATAGAAATCTTGATCCTCGAAACGATTGAGCTGTTCGTCAAGGTACACAAGCACCCTATAAAATCGTGATAGTGATCTCGTTGTATTAAGCCAGCCTGTCACGTGGCTGTGCAACCATCGCTGACCATGTTTCATGACATATGTTTCGATAGCAATAATGTATCATGGATATCTATATCCTTGACGTATAATATGCGAACGTTTTTAACGAAGAAATACAACTACTTGTTAGAGTCAGAATAAGAAGGTTTAATTATATGGTTAAAGCATTATCAAATCTGTGCAACAAAACTTTATTAGATGAATGTCAAATTAAGCGACGAAAAGCTTAATTATAGAAATTCTGACTTCATAGCATAGTGTTTAGATAATTATATGGATACACGGAATATATATTTTGTTGTGTAAACCTAATTTTGTGGTCCTGTTGTTTAACACAACGCAAGGCACAAGGTTTTAAGAAAATCATTAATAATTCGCATATTACCTCAAATACTTCGAATACCTTTCAATTGCTTAATTTTTTGAAAAATTCGTTTAAGGTCACAGTTTTACTTTTTAAGCGGCATCGTTATCGCGAGCTCATCACCGCAAAAGTTGGTCCCTCGAAACAAGTGAATTAAGTCGTACCAACCGGTCTCTCGATAGACGAGAGACCATGGTAGCCTCAACAGGGCACGAGGGCGAGAGGGTAACTTAGCATCGGCATCTTCCGGTTCCGAGAGGAACTACCTAACGAGCGGGGAGACGCTTAGAGACGCTCCGCAGAAATGAAAACGACGGCGGACAGGAGCGGAAACAATTAAATGCTCGCGCTCGAGTGGTCGCATTGTTCCGCGTTCTCTCGCGGCCTCTCGCGATTCGCTGGATTCCTAGACGACGTTTTCGATCGAATCACCACCGTTGGATCCACCTTTGCATCTCTGTATGTCCATTTTGCGTGCACATTTGAGACTAGAAATATAATTTTACGTCTGCGAGTTACCTCGGATAAACTACAGTGAGGGTGTACAAAGTATTCGTACAGCGATCGATTCCCATTAGAACGTTGAATAACTTTTAACAACGATTTTTTAAACAAATGTATTATACGTATTTTACGAAGCTTCTAGACAAAAGATATGAAAGAAATCAAAAAGAATCTATTAAAGAGCTAATATCTTTTAATAGGAAAATAATCTAAATAAACGAAAACAAAAGAAAAGAAGAAACAAAAATAAAGCACGAGGAACGATCTGAGTGAGTAGCAGAATGATGCAAACGGCCGTTCGACAATCTAGCCGCCCCGCTGCTAACATTATACGTATTTGGCGAATGCAAAACCGTCAATGGAGAGCAAGGGTTAAATTATGTATGCCGCGCATAAACGGGCCGCAGTATGCAAATGTGTACAAAGTGTCTGGAACATTTTGCCAGCCGTTATTCCCTGGCTTATGAAAACCCGACCGCGTGCTGCCAGATCCAACTTCCATCAACGTTTCGTTCTACTTGTATTGCGTTTCGCGAAACCAATACAAAATTTCCCTATCCTTCTAATAGATTTACATTTCCTGATAAATTTCACGATTTTAAAATTAGCTTCTCGCGAACAGACTGCAAATTTTTATAGAAATTTGTATCAAGCATAATAGTGTTCTGTAAAAGTATGCTAATCCATTAATTTTCACCTAAATTCTATCCTTTCGTTCAAAAATTCCAACCTACAAGCCATAACGTATTATAAAACACGCTCAAACCTCTTCCAACATCACTCAATTGTCTCAAACCTGAACAGTAAAAGGAGAAGCAGCTATGGCCGGATTTTACGCGTCGGGAGGCACACGCGAAACGCGGTATGCAAATGTGTACAAAGCAGCGGGGACATTTTGCAGTTGCTCTCTCTTTTGCGTGCGTCGCGCATGCACATACGCAAACAGAAACATACACCGTTCTCCAGAGAAACAGGCAGAGGGCCAGCACGTCGTCGTCGACCAGCCCATCGACCGTTCCCCAGGCGTTGCATAGCCCGAGGCGACGAGCCAACGAAAAGTAGTGTTCTACGGCGTATGAATAAAATATTATTTTCGCGCGTACACGCCCGCCGGATGTCGTTTACCGGGGGACGCCCTCCTGTCCGCGATTAAAACCGACTTTACGCGGTAAAACAGCGACTAATTAGCTTTGCCAGCGTGTGATATGGGGGAATTATGAGATACGGGGCTCGTTTGCAGGGGGAGAAGACTTTTGAGGTTGAAATCGCATTTTTAGATTTTTTTGTATTTTAATCTTTAAAGAGTGGAGTGTGAAACGAAATGTCGAAAGTTTCACACGAATATCCGCATCGAAAGAAAGGCGAAAATTATTGAACTTTAAATAGCACCTCTATGCCATACGTAACTCTAGCAATTTTAAGTTTGAATTAGGTTACTTCATTTTGAAAAATATTTAATCTTCCATAAAATATTCTATATCTTATACGATAAATATCATCAATAGTACGTTAGTGATAGGTACTATAATACATTTGATCTATTATTAATAAATATAATCTAAAATATTACAACTACAGAAACTACAGTGATCGATCGCAAAATTGAGAAATACATCGTTGATAAATGAAACATTCAAAAGCTGTATCGATTTTAAAGTTGTTAGACGAGAAGTTTAATTATTAATAATATATATCTAATAATTTAAAAAGTACATAAACAAAAAGTAAAATTAAAAGTAAGTGCATAAAAGTAAAAAAAAAAAAAAAAAATACATAATTTAAAAAGTATGTTGATCAATCCTAGAATTGGAAAATGCGGTATAATTTGATTTATCCTGCCAAATATGCAGAATCCTACGACTATATTATGTTACAATAAATTGTAAACTCATATTAATTATATTAAACGATTTGATACATAAAAGAAATAAATACGGATATATAAAATCTCTCGGGGAAGGTCATTCATAAAGAATATCTTAAAAAACGTAATCGTGAACACACGCACTCAAGTGTAGATTTGCGGCATGGCGTGGAATTAGGGTAGATATTCGCGAGTATGCGAAACGAAGGTTTTCACGCAATTTTCTCGACGGAGGCTGAAGTCTCTGTACCTTGTGATGCGGAGAGAAAGAGCCCGGCAAATTTAATTCCCGCTCGCTTTATTTGATCATATTTTATATCGGCTTTTGACGCCGCCCTTGGAAGGCACGCTTTTAAAATACATTACACGTTGGCAGGCCGACGAGGGAGACGCGCGGAGCGCAGAGATAGCAGACGCGATAAATACGCTACGTTTGAGCAATAATTTTCGCGGCTCTTCCATTAGTCGCTCCTAACGACGTTATTTGCCCTTTCTGCGAGCCTGCTCCTTGCCTAGGATCGCGATCGAAAAACGGCTGAACAAGCGCTACTCGATCGAATTAGAGCAGCTGTCTCTCTTGCCTTCTGTCTTTCTCTGTCATTCGAGATATTATATAGAAGCAAAAATGTCCTCGGTTAATTGCATCGTGTTATATAGCGTCTTGTTACTTGGTGATAATTGTTCGACGATGTCTTTCATTGTAATGGGAACGACGGGCTTTAATGAAGGTGGTTCAATTGTTTATTTGTGTAGAGTGGATGTTTGGACAATTGATTGGTTGATTCGAACAGAAGTCTCATTTACTTATATATTTATCCGATAACTATCTATTTATGCATATCAGAATATGGACATTTTAAGCAATTTTCAAGTAATATTATTTTAATATACTTTCGACTTAAATAACGACTCGTCAAACTGCGATCGTACTACGTCTCTGAATTGAATCAAAAAGTCTAAAATTCGCCTAAACTAGAAACGATCGTACGCGGTATTGTGAACATAGGAAGAAGACGAAGAGCGCGCATGGTACTTCGGGGGTATTTAAAGCGGTGCTAGGTGGAAATAGGTAGCAGCAGTCCGTGGGATGACAGGTATGGGCCAAGCGAGCGCGAGTGACCAAACGAAGCAGCGAGGGGTTGGCCTGGCATTCGTCGGACCATCCGTGTCTACCTCTCGGCAGCCATTAGTCGCACCCTGCAAATTGAGTGGCGCCTGCTAGATACGCGCCTGATTCCATTAAAGACATCAAACGGGCAAAAATTACATCAGCAGCCACCCTCCACTCTACGCGGCTACTGTATTAACCTGCCATGCAGGCATCCTCGCTGAATACACGCGCTTACACATACATGTATACGTAGGTACACCTCTATTCAGAAGTATTAGGACACCTGGTGGTTTCGTACGAAACGTGACAATTAACCCAAATCGTCAAGAAATTGATTGATCTATCAGAATTTTATAAACTTGTAAGTCGTGTAAATTTCTTATGTAACAGGTAATATAACCTATTTACGTGTATGGTAAAAATTTGGCGAAAGTATGTTATGTAATTTATTTGCAAAGTACTTTAATTTAAAGCAACTATTAGCATGGTATATGATTCTTAAGAATTTCGTATTAATTATCCTTAAGAACAGTTTCCTACTAATTCTTAAATTTACTTAAATCTTCACAAGTGTTCTAATGCTTATAAAAGCGGTGTACACACGTGTTCATCCGTTTTCCGCCTGTGTCTTCGTGCTACATTCTCGTGTGCCAACGTGTACCATCTCTCTTTCGTTTACTCTCTTTCTCTTTGCGGAACTAACGCGAGAGCTCGCGTTCAGCGCCTCACACCAGAGACGATCGTTTTTGCTCGCTTCCGGCATCGAAGACCAAAAGAAAATGCTTTCTGTGAACGGCTGAACCAACGAACCTCTGTGAATGCTGAAATCTATAATTTTTCGCGTGACTGACACCATGGTTGAGTCACTTCGGGGATGGTGCAGTTAATTGAAGAATACGAAGAAGAGAGGAAGGTTGAAAGGTGGAAAAATGATTGATAGAAGATTGATTTGTTTCAATGTTTTACCTTCGATCTTATTGTGAACAATACAAATGAGTTGCACTAACAAATATATTAACAGTATCTATTTACATTGTATCTCGAAAATTGTTGCCGATCGTTTCTTTTCTTATCTAGATTCGTCTCTTTTCGCATCTAGTTGTAAGCAAAAAATTATGTTCGTACATTCTCAGGCACAATCGTACAAGGCAAAACCGCCCTATTAAAAGGCCATATTCCAAACACTACTGTTCATAAACTATCGTCTAATCAAGAAAACGAACCTAGAAGAAATAATAATGAAAATGACTTTTGCAAATATTGTCGCGAGAAATATGGTGTAGAATGTGAGACAGTTAAACGAAGATCGTGTACAATATCTTAGCTTTGTTGAGGCAAGAGTTCATGTTTGTTCAATTTAAAATTATTCGATTAATTGTTAAGTTAAATACCATTGCATCTTGATGATCCATGTATTACTTGAAGGGTGTTTTTTTAAAATAAGCGATAGACGTAGAAAGCTTTCTATGGTAAATGTACAATTATAGCTTTGTGAGACAGTGTATCTTTACTGTAAAAGTTATTATAGAAAATATAAATCCAATAACTATATGCACGTGAAACCTGAAATATACGGTTTTGTACGGGCGAGTTTCTCGTACTTTAGAACACCAAATACACCCTTCTTCGGCTCTTCGTACGAAAGTCTTAAAACCAACATCGGGACTCTTGGTACCGCTTGGTAAAATATATTACGCTCCGCTCATTATCGCGCTATTCTTCGCGAGCGATCGCGCGGAATGATAGACGAGCAACGAGTGAGTGTATTTAGTCGAACGCTTCGACCTAAATGTTTGACATTAGCGAACGACGAGGGGGATGGCTAGGTAGGTTGGCGTTTTCGCCCTCTAACTGGAAACGTCCCTGCCCCTGCAAATGCGTTTTCACGCCAATTTGTCTCTCCGGAAGCTTTCACGAGTCTTTACGCTTCCCTCTCGATGGTCGCGCGTTTCTCCATGTAACCACGCACAAGCGCGACATTTTGTCGTCCGACGTGTATAACGCGTGCCACGCCGATGGCATCGAATGAATCTCGTGACAGAACAAAATCGTCAATTTCAAGATCGCTCGTTGTTCCTACTCTTCGTCCCTTCTGTCATTTTCTTTTTTCTTATTTTTTTTTTTTTTTTTTTTTTTAGTGAATGGTACTCTAAACGGATTTTAGAGATTTCATCTTCTATTTTGGCGATTTTTCATTGTAGAAGAGAGAAGAGACTACGAAAGTGAAACTGACTTTGATGGATTTCGAGTTGGCTTTGTTATTGCGTAATGTATCTACGTTTGAGTTTGTGTTGTACAAGACGTACATTATTAGATAATTGGAGCCACGTAATTCTTCACTGAGAACGTGTGATGAAGATCTACGTCTGGAAGGACTGTCCAAGATCTGAATTTCATTTTTACATCTGACACAACATTTGTTTCTTATCTTCGCTTCACTTGTAGATTACTTGTTTCTCCATAAAGTTGTGTATTGTAATATTACTTATATGTACTAAATTTAACTTAAACATCCTAAATTATAATACAACATTTCTAAATTGTGTTAAAGAACATAAGTTTTACCGATTCCGTAAAGATTGCTCGATTTTAACTAATACGTCCAGACAGTCGCTAACGATGGTGTACATATTCGCGCAGCAACAATTTTCGTTCATAGGCATGCAACTATCTTCAAGTAGACCAATACCGGATAATCAGATATCGACGAAGCAATTTTATTCTTCCAACGTGAATGAAGAAGGAAAAAAGGAAGAAAAACGAAGAAGAGGAATAAGAACAAGTAAAAGAATAAGTAAAAAAGAACGATGGTAGCCAGGATTGCTTTTAATTAAAGCAATCCATGGATTCCACGGTGTTCCCCCTTCCCTTTGACGTCGATGGAACGAGTCGAACGCCGAACGAAGAAGAGAACGAGACGCTTAGGGTTTCGAGAGAGGATCACCGACCAATTATCTGCTTCGATATGATCTTCCGCGTCTTTGCTCTTGCTCGCCTCTCGCCGAATGGGCTCCGGGACCGGCCTTTTAAGCTCCCGAGGGAAATAAAGCTCCTCCGGGTTTCCTCTCGTTATTATACACACGCGCCACCGATCGAAATCCACTCCTATACTACCATCTATTATCCTTCCTGAATACGCTGTACCTATAATATTAAGAAACCGTTGTGGTTTCGCGCGATTAATGCGATTAGAACCGACCGCGCGTCCGATTATCTTGTCGCGAACAGGATTCTCCTTTTTAACGATGAAATGAAACAGATTTGTTTCGTATTTTGAAATAAATAAGTCCAAGGGAATATGATTAATGATCAAGTATGTGGCGATGCTTGCTTTCAGGTATTTTAAGGTTAGATGCTGTTAAAAGAAGCTTTTATTAAGAATATTATACTGTAAAGCTTGGAAAATATCAATTTCCTTCTTTGTGCCTTTTCGTGCAAGTATATAGGTTCTTAAGTCTGAATCTGATATTTTACAATAACGAGGTTTAAGGAAGCTATACTACGTGCACAGTAATGTTCTTTTGAAATATTTTGAGCATACGCAGTATACGCAGAAACTTGATAATAATAGTTAAACTGAAACTAAGTATGAAATTTTCAATATTTTTGCATCTAGAACAGTAATGAATTTAGTTATAATTCTGTCGTCGCAATGCGTTGATTGTTGTTGCTGAAAAAATTAATTCATCTAAGATAATTGTTCAACATTAATAATTATTATTTTTTTTTTTATTTAATTCGCGAACGTTTGTACGTAGAAACGGTCGATTGACGCAAGAGTTCAAAGTAATTCACTTGGATTCAATTTAGAATGTTCGCTTCATTAAAGCGTAACTATCAAGATTTGGAATCAATTTCGTAACCCCTTAAGCAAGGAAAGCGACTATCATTCGTCGCGGCGTTTATACGGTTGGTCGAACAGACATATGTTCCACTATATCTGTTATTAATACATTCGAGATGACAAAATATATAATTTTTAGTCGTTTGTGAAAGTAAAACAAAATTTTCTATCTAATACATTAATTTTTTTAATCGAATTTCGTATTACACGCTGCATTTTCTCTCTATAATATTGATTTTCACTTGGTAATAACATACTGCTATTCCTCTAACACGTGAATTTGTAAGCATGAAACGTTATTTTTTTAATATTAACAAATACAAAGTTACGAAAAACAGAATGACATTGTAAATAATACTAACAATTTTGTGAAGTTATTTTTATAGAAAATTTCTGAATCTCTGTAAATTTCTATGTAATCTTATTTCATAAAAAGGCCAACAATTCTCCCATTAACAATTAAAAAGCGTGTCATCAGCACTTTATTCGGAACCATGTAGTAACGTAATTTTACAGAATGTTCATTATGCACCTATAATATGCAATAATGTAACTCATCCAGTTATAAGATTATTACATCATGTAATTACAAACAAAATATAGGAACGATTTCTATCGGAAGAAATTTCAAATGAAAACAAAACCCTTGATTCAAAGTAAAACTCTAGAAAATATAAAATCATGCCACTTCACGAATAAATTACCCTCCATTTTACTTCTATCCGCTGTAAATTATTTCTTCTATCTTTCTCAATGATCTTTCTCACCCTTACCCGTTGTACATATAAGCGAAATTTTTAACCCCTTCGTGCAGTCTTCATGCCGGTTTTGATCACCATCCGTTTGCGTTATCCACAGACACCTTCGGCGAGTTGCTTATGAACTTTTCTTTCCTCCTTTGGATTCGACGAGCTTTCGACCTTGCAACTCAACCGATGAGACGAGCCCTGTAATCACCTCGCGATGCCGCCATCATCATAGAACCTGAGACATCGTGCCTTACGACAGCAGACATATAGTGAGTAACGAAAGTATCCGAGCGATGTGGTAGAATATAATTGATCATGTAAAAATGTTATAATGGATTGCAATTTATTGAAATAAATTGCACTTATACTGCGACATATACATTTATTAAATGTACACGAAGTTAACGAAAAATTCGACAATATTTATTGCAACTACAGTTACTGTAAAACATATTTACACACCATCGTATTCATTGTGGCATTCGCATACCAATTAATCAGCTGCAAGTATGTTAAATTTCATACCACTTAGTAAGTCTACAAATATTATTTGTAATATTATATAACATATTGGTAGTCTAGAAATATTTCGTATCTTTCGTAAAAGGCGCTTCATTGAAAAATAAAAGTATGTGTCAGAAATTCCAAAAGGTCCAATTTAAAAAAAAATAATCCAACGGTAATCGAGCTCATTCTGAAAACTCAATCCACATAACTTCTTCATGCGCGACCATTGTATCATGCACGCTACAGCGAACGCTATCATCGGGGAAAAGGTTAATGACGAGCAGCCATAGCGGGCAACGAAAGGTGAAGATGGCTCTCTCCTGGTCCCTCTACATTCTCATCTGCTTCTTTTTCCTCCAACGGATACCTACGGTCAGAAACGAACGATGACTTGCATCTCGAACAGCGAAATAGAGGTGTTCAAGATGAGAGGGCGGCGCGCTGCGTTTATTTATCCTGCCTGCTTCGAGATTCGAATCCTCCTTCCTTTTTCACCCTCTCTTCTTGCTCTTTTCTTCCTCATCCCTTCCCCGCTAACCTGAGGTTTATCCTTCGAGAGTTCCTCCTACTGGTCCTTGGTCAATTTCTCTTTCTCTCCTGTCCATTCGGCGTCTTCATCTTCGACTGCACTTCACAGGATCGTTTCTTTTTGCTCGTTTCGTTCTTCTTTCGTCTCCTTTCTTTCTTTCTTTCGTCCACACGGACCTCTCTTTGAAAAGGCGAACCGCGACTAGTATTGTGTTCCATTGTTACCTTTCGTTTTTGCTCTCGAGTGTAAACTTTGTCTTCTGTGAGCCGAGGAAGCAATGAGTTCGATTATTGTTGGACTATTTTAGGGAAATTATTTATTGATTTTTATTTGTTTTTATTTCAGGGAAAGTTCAATTTTATACACTTTCGGATTATTACGCTATTATTTTACTACATGCTATGTTATATTAATAAATAAAAATTCTATTATATATTAGGTACTAACGACTATTATATTATATTCTATTATAATTTTCTTCTGTACATTGTATATGTACATGTACATGCACATATATATTATAGATATTACTAAATAATACTATATAGTAATTCTTACTAAATAGGTAGAACTAAATGAAACAAAAGTTTGGAACACTTTTTGTGTTTTGGACAAAACAGAAACTTTCCCATAAATTTTTTTGTCTTTAATGTTCAAATACAACCTATCACCGTTGCAGTGTGATAAGGGAATAATATTTACTCACTTAAGGACGTCATTGTTTCTTTTCAAATCCTAATATTCCGCAAATTTACCAATGTACTTACTTCATTGTATCTACTTCAACCATAACCACTATAGATATATTCTATGTATTTATTTACCAGATTTCTATCACTCTACCTTATAAGTCCCTTCCTCCAAATAAGATTTCAAATCGCAAAGGCAAACGTAGATATAACTTATCTCAAATCTCAAGCATTTAGGGTATTTTAGTGGGTTATGCAGAAAAGTTAGGAAATTAGTAAATCCGGATCAGACGCTTCTTTCCCTGTCACTGTGCTAGTAAAATGAGGTTTGTTTGTTGGGTTACCTCTTTTAGATTTTTCAGGACGATTTTATTGTTCCGGCAAAGCCGATTATGGGGCGGCTTTAATCTTAAAGGGCGCAGGACATTCTTCATTACGAAAAGGCTAGGTTCAGGCTGCCAAATTTCTGGCAGGTACTACTGGCCTCGTGACCTTCCGATACTTGTTCGCATTACAAACATCTTAGCCATCGCCTACGGAGAATCGACAGGTGCTCCACCGTTGTTACTCCAGATTTACGTTTAACGTCCTTAACCTTTAAAAATAGAGTAGAGGATAAGGTAGCGGTATTTCTGTCAGCTAAACTTCTACGTCTTAAAACTCAACCATGAACTTCACACAAAATAATCAAACTCATATATTACGAGTAAACTATGCATGTTTATGCAAATTCATATTTTTCTGAACACAATTAAAAAAGTAGGACTTAGCGCGAATTCGTTTCACTTGTCAAATATTATAACAAGCATTTGTCTTTGGATATTGTCTACATTTTTGTATACTACGTGCATTCTAGGATTTTTTTACACCTTTAAGTTTCCCATAGATATCCGTTTTCTAATTATGTGACAATACTAGTCTAATATAGTAACGGAAGAACAAGGAAATATCCTGTACTTGTTTTAGGTTCAGCAAGAAAAATATGAAAGATATGTTACTTGAATCGACGAGAAAACCTGTCTGCTATAAGACGAGTGTCACGTTCACTTAATATCATCTCATTATTTTTCTAACAACAAATTTATTTACCATAAAAGAATCGCCGACCCTGTATAATTATAAGGATCCTTACTACTAAATAATCACCAGTCATCGAAGAATTCTCCAAAAGAGTAATCTGTATATCTAATAAGTTATTAGCTTGTGCCTATGCGTTAATACTCAATGAATGAACTTTCATTTCTCATCGCAATCGACAATTTAACTTCCTCAACCTTCCTAATTTCCATCTAACTTTCATTAATTCGTAGAAATATCGAAGGATGTAAAGGGAACCTCCGTCTATCAATTTTCATCCAACTTCCACTGGTTGTTCAAGAAAAATCGCCATAAAAGGAACCTATCTACCATGTAGCAGACGAGTGTCACATTCACCTGGTGTCATGGCATTATGCCTCGACTCGTACTCTGATAACGGGCAGAGTAGGTGGAAGGGGGTTGCGTAGGTCGCATTAAAATCATAGATCGTTTGAAATTCGCCTTTTATCATTCACCACGGATTCGCGGCATGCAGCATTTGGAATACGATTCGGTTGGCGACAAGTCGAAAAAGGACGAGTCACCGATGCGGTGGAGCCGGTATCACTCCTCGCCGCAGTCGGTAAGGCCGTTCCGGCTCTCTCACCGGCAACAATAGGCCAATAGCGAGCCGATAATGAGCGACCATTGTCACGAAGCTGTACCCACACACTGGGATCGCTCACGACCCCTATGAGACATCGAGCGTCATTACAGGTAATCGCGCAAATCACGCGCGAACCGCCCTATGTGCCACGATCCAGAAAATCGGCTGGCCCTCTGTAACCAGTTTCGCGTCTTTTCCTTCCAGAGTATCTCTTTTGTCCAACTTTATTCAACTCGTGTCTTGCCGCTGTACGTATCATAGCGCTATTTTTATTTGGGATTTTTTATTACATCGTTGCATTCCTTCAACTTGTAATCAGACGATGATACGTTTGTTTAACTTATTATAATTGAATTGATACGAACATCTATTTTATGATACATAGAAGATGAATATTTACCATCATATAGAACTCTTTTTTTTATTACGAATGATGATAAGTTTATGATTTTAAATATATATGTAGGTGTATAGTGCTATTCTACTGTTCAATTTTTTTATTATTTTTGTTATTACGTAAAGATTGTTACATAATTCTTTTATTATGAACGTTATTACGTATTGTCTACGTCATTCGAAATACATATATCGTGATGCGGCGCTACATATTGAGGCAAAATTTTCATAGAAAACTCCTTCTTGATTAGCCGATACTTATAGTCAGGATACTTATTTGATTTCATACAAGTCGAATTCAAGATACACATATCTTCATTTAATTCAAGAAATTCATATTTACCCTTATAGCTGCCTTAAGCTTTAAAGTGCCCTCTTGATGCAAAATTCGCGACAAAGATTTAATTAAGATAGCGTCATTGTCGCTCAAGTCGATTTCAACGAGAGCCTTTTCGGCGTTAACACGATATTTGGAGGAACGAGATTGATCGCCCGTATCATTCTTGTAACAAATGAACGATATCATTTGATCATTCCACGATCACTGCGTCTGATTTACCTTGCCCGCGATAGAATCCTGCGATACTCCATTACCAACACATGTGTCGTTTCTCCGCATATTTTCCGCATTTGCCGGCAGTTTTTCCGAGCTTTAATAATCCCTCTTCGGGATCCGGTCCGGCGTAATCCGACTGCTGTTCGGCTAATGAAATTAAAAAAAGGAGGAAGAAAAGCGAGCTGGTGGAAAAAAGAAGAGAGGCGGCCGATGGACCGACGAAAAAAACGTAAAGGAAAAAAAATGAAAGAGTCGACGCCGAGGGGATTTGCAGCGGCGTTGATTAAAACCACGACGACGTATGGCTGCATTTGACGAACTGGCGAATTCGCGGTAGGTTGCTGCAAGTATAGCCGATAATACGCGCGTGGGCGTTCATTCGTGCCGTGCAATCTCTTTTTTCTCTTTCCTCCCTTTCCTGTTATTTCCTCCTTTTTCATTCTTTTCCATCTATTTTTATTTTCCAGTCGCTCGTTCCTCGTTGACCACAAAAGAAACGGAATGCCAAATTCCTGAGAGTAGAGCCATTATAATTGAACACGCATTATTCTTCATGCATAAAGGATATTTAATGTCGGGAAGCGTCATCTCCCACGGACTTACATATCTTCATTATAGGATTAATTAGAATTACTGATTAAACCGCCCTTTATCGACGTTCGTAACACGATAACGGAGATCTTTTTTATACACTGATTTTTATTATCCTACACGCACCTAGCGTTTCGTGTTATTCGTTTCGTTGGAACGAGGGGAATAAGAAAATTGTAAAACACAAGACACGATATCAGTAATATAATTTTGAAACGATAATACGAAAGAAACGAAAAACATACAACACGTGTTCATGAACTAATCTACATAAAAAGATTAAAGCATAAAAAGGAAAGATGCACGTATCAAATTATATAAGAATCATTTCTCTAACCAACCTTCCACTCTACTCCGCTGGAACAATTATACAAAAATACAATTCTGAATTTTTCCATAACTATCTATAGTATATGTCTCGCTTGGTGGAACTCTTGGTCCCCGATGACAGCGAAGAACGAAAAAAGGATTGAATGGCTCAACAACGATTTTCCGGAGCTTTTTTCGTTTCCCACTCGGCGTAGAGACGTAAATATGGCGGGCGAAGTTTCATCCCCCTTTGTGTCCCGGGGGCAGCAGCCCCGCCCAGCCTGCTATTCCACCCCTCGGCAAAAATAAAGGAACAAACGCCACGGCACGCAATCGTCGAAACATTTTTGACGCTGGCACTCGCGAGGGGATGCGACCAAGATGAACAGAGACACGCGAAACGTTCCAAGAATCAAACAGGCAACGAGAACAGAAGAAGGATAGCGAAGGGTGAGGAAAAACGTGGAGAAAAAGAGAAGAGTAGTGATGGCCTCAAGTACGTTGCATGTAGGTTTGAACATTGACGTTAACGCATTTTCACTGATGTTTCGACTCTAATGTCGCTTTACGCCAAAGGGCGAGTATTTTATCGTAAAATAGCGAAAAGAGCCCGTTAAGAAGTTTCGCAGAAGCTAAGGGCGTAAACCGTAGCGACAAATTTGTTGATATCTGAAAATATGATATAACAAATTTGTTGATATCAAGTATTTCGGTACTCGGGATATTCTAATATTTCGACGGGCGATATTTTAAAAGTTGCGAGAAGTATTATAAATTTTCTTCGTACTGAATATAAGTGACTCACAGTAATTTCTTCTAAAGCAGAAAAAAAGGCGTAGAAGAGATGAGCAAAGGAGACTGCGCAAAGTGTGAAATGTAAATAGTAGTTCATGAGATAGTTTAAGGTAGTTTTAAGGAATAAACGTGCTTTATAGCAAAACCAAAGACAGCTCTAAAGCTAAGATAATTCTCAAAGAAACATATAATAGCAACCTATGTAACCGAATTAAACTTCTGACCTAATAAGCTGAAATGAATAAACTACCATTGCAGTAAGTTTCTTCTTTCTTAATATAATTATGATATAATATACAATAATCTTAATGAAGTATAATTTTAAAAAGTAACATTCTAACTTTATGAAGTGAACTTTTGTTATTTGATTTGACTCAGATTCGTAAGTACGGTATTGAACTTGAGCCCATCGCTAAAGACGAGGCAAACGACGATGAAAAAAGACGAGGATAAAGAGAGAAAGACATACAATGGGATCGGTAAAATGTGGAGAAAGCCGATGTAGGATGGAGGTGGAGGCACACGAGGTGGAGGGTGTTCGAACGAACGCAATTTGCATGATTTTGCATGTTTTAGCGCGTCCTGGCTGCGCCCATCGGGTTTCAGCTTTCTGCCTACGTTTTCCGCTTGCTTTTCTGGCTGCAGCCAGCCCCGGCGCAGGGGGGTGGCGCGAAGGGGTTGCGAGCTGGAAGGTTACAGGCCAGCCGGAGAGATGGGAAATTATTTTTCTTGGTTTTTCTTGGCGAGCGGCCTGGTCGAAACAGCGGAATATTAATCGGAAGACAGGAAGGAAGGGACCGCTGTTGCCATTTTAAAAGAACCATCACCTCCCCCATCCTCGGCTCTTTAGGGGAATTATCGGGAAAAACTTGCAATCGCAAGATGTGAAAGGGTAAAGACTAATTACAGGAAGATGGACGTTGCTTACGAGAATTTGTTAATTTTTGTGTGATTTGATTTTGTTAGGGCTTGCGCATCGTTTGGAAGAAAGCGTTCTTTTGGAGTATGGAAAATTGGAATTGAAAAATAGACATATTTATCGCGTAGAAATCGTGGAAACATTAAATTTTTCGGGTGTGTCGCTTCTTTTTATCGCTTAGTGCATCAGTCGTCTCTTGAGAAAACGATTGAAACCAGACTCAGTTTCTAAATCACCTTCGAAACAACGAAAATCGTGAGTCGAGTGTTTACGACGTTTACACAGAGATTTCTCTGTGAGGTTCGAATCGGAACGGGTCCAGGAGGAAGAAGCGGATGGACGAGGATGAAGTACCGTTTCGAAACCGAGCACAGAACCATCCGACTCATCGCGCGAAATTACCCAGTCGAGTGGGTTCCATCTCTTGGAATTAGTTGAAATTTTCTTTTCGTTCCATTGTACCTGGTCCCCGATCTGACACTGATATAAGCCCGCTTTTCAAACGTTCACAATGGAGATACGAGGCTAGAAATACCAATCCGGCCGTCTCTCTGTAAATCTCTTGTCTTGTGCTTGTGTTTCGTTTCGAATAAAAATAACAGCGGAACAATATTGTCGGTGATTCGACGTTTATTGAACGTTCGATGTCTGGATCGGTTTTCAACGTGAGTCCCTCGATCGAGCGTTGCTATCATTTACGACATATAATTATGATATTATCCGGCTCTTTTAATTTCGATCTTAAGCCGAATGCCACCAATCTACTCGTCTGTTATTAGCTTCGGAATTATAGAAGCCGAATTATCCTTCCATCTCTGAGAGAACGGTGTTTGTGGTTCGACGATATTTGATGCTACTTCGAGGTGCGACAAATCGGTCTGCTTTTATTTTATAGGAAGTTTGTTATGCAAACGTACGTTCGAGTGGATTCTAAGATTTAAGATTGATCGAAGCTCTACACGTTATTCAAAATAATTTTCATCATAGGATTCTATCGGTATATCGAGAATGAATTTTTCTATAGGTAGAGAAATATACACGTTTTAAACCATAAATAATATATAAGTATTGATTATATTTATTATAACACACTTCATGTTTTTCCATAATTGAAACCTTTGATTTTTCCCTTAAAATCGTTTTAATCCGTGTTTTTCAGTTTATCCTTTTTACTCTTAACGAAAACTTGTCAATACCTCTTTTTACAAAGAGGTAGGCTATCTCAACAGATATTTACTCTTGACCGCATTCCTGAATTGACTTTCGGCTTACATCAACACTTTAATCTTTCGGTCTTTACATAGATCAAACTCATCGGTATAGTCAGTAGTATTTTAAAAGTTCTTACGCGAAGGGAAACGATATCAATAGGTGCTAAGATGTTCCACGATGGCCAGTTGTCGTGATTCGCAACAATGGCGCTGATATTGTCAGACATGGAGCAACTTTCACGATGTTTATTTAACTAACAAACCACGATGCACGTATCAACCTCACGAGCTACCGACGTCATTCTTTGTCGATGATATCGCATGCATTTATAGTCACAAAAGTCTTGTGTATAGACTTTGTGTCTGTCTGTATGTACATGCGTGAATCGAAATGTTAACAATGCTGCATGCTGTTCATAGAGATGGAGACATCGAGTTCTTCTTTATATAGAGGGGAATGAATTTTATTTTACGTGCATGATCGACGAATGAAGCAATTGTTGAAGAGCATGCAACTCTTAAAATAGTTTCGCCTTGTCTAAAATTATTGATCGACATTAATTACATATTATTGCTACGTATCTTAAAACGCAGTAAAATCTTATCAACTCAACAAACGTTCATCTTGTATTTTCCTTCTTTTCTTATTCCAGCTAAAGATTTCATGATTTCTATAAGGTATTCATTGTCATCGTTTTTCAATAATTCTTTTCACGCAGCCAAGCTATAGGATTAGTTTTAAAGATCGTGCAGGATCTCCCTAGAGGTCCTTACGGTTGGTTAGTTCCGTCAACGTTCATCCTTCTTAACGCCGCGACAAAAAGCCGAATTTAATCTTTTTGCTTTCGCTTTTCAAGATTTCACGACCGGCTACGCAAAACTGTACCACTATGGTACATTATGGTACATTTTTTAACCGAGTTGCCCACTCACACTCTACGAGTTTATTATTCGAGTGTACTTTCACGAATAAAATCCTCCTACGATTAAACAAATAGTTGAATCTTTTAATGAGTTTTAATGACTATTTCTTGTATATATATGTGCCTTATTTCTTTAAGAAAGATGGGAATTCATTATTTTTCTCGATCCTTAATTTTATCATCGAAGAGGTGAAACAAATACAACTTGCAATATAAATACATTACATGCAGAATTATGTTTCTTCGCGAATGCATATTTCGTATCAAATATATTAATTTAAGGAAGTTGTGTAATATAATTAAAGAAATAAAAAGGATATACAACTTTAATCTCGCCAAACATCGAAATTACAAATCAAACATAAAACAACCAAAGAAACTATACCGTAAATCCACCAAGTAACACAAACCAATACAGATAAGATAAAAAAACGCGTTTTAACCACTCCAATTCACAACAAAACCGGCTATCTTTGCCCAGTGGACAAGTAAAGACCGCTGATAATGTTTCTTTATACATATAGCCGTGGAGCAACTCACAAAGTCTGAAGTGTGGACACTCCATTACGCGGCGGTAGCAGCGACGAAAACGACAAACGGACCATTTCGACCCAGCTTGTGTGCTAACGCGCTCACACACTGCCGCATCTTCAGATATACTGGGTCAGAGACGAAATCTAGTGGCATAGCCTTTTATATAGTTGCGATAATTAAGAAGTTTTCTACCAATAAATCTCGATATATTAAAAATAAATCAAAGGATATAAGATTAATTATTTCATTATTATTGAATACAAGGAGATCATTAATTGAAAATTATTATTAAATACAAGAAAATGTCTTGGTAATCATGGGGTAATCGACAAAGATGTGATTCTACATGAAAAGATAGTCTTTTAGTTTAATGAAAAAGACGTGTAAGAGTTGAAAAGTAGAGTGGAGTAGCCATATTTTAGTAGCAGCGAATGTGTTAACCCGTTCCGAGAAAATTCAACAGAAGAAGCCAAAAGCATTACACAAGTTTGTGTGCGTGTACTTGGTATACACGGCGAGCTGCTGGATCGTTTACAAAAACTTGGACGTTCGTCCACTTGACGAGTTTCGGAGATTCTCCAGGGATCTGAGGGGAGTTTAAAGGAAATCTTCGAGGCTGACTACCGAATTTGTGTCAACTAATTAACATACCTTCGCGGGTTATTGTTCAAGGTTGTGTAAATTATTAACTGAAATTTACTTACGGTGCTGAACGTATAAATAGACAAATACTTATTCGATTAAATTAAGGTAGAATTGTATTATAAAGCATGATAGATTCCATATTTAATATCATAAAACTTTATGCTCCTAGGTATTGAAATCTATTAAATTTACTTTATTAATGAATAATTTTAATCACACAATTTGTCAATATTTAAAAGTTATAAACCTATAAATCTTGAGTAGACGATTTCGTACAGGTTTCCCATACTTACCTACGTTGGCTATGAAAGGTATTGGTACATATGCTTATTTTTGAATGGAACGTTTTCTTCATTCCGTGTACTTCATTTTCATAGTAGATATCAAATTTTCATAATCACAGAAAAGTATTGCTAAATTAAGTGCGTGAAATTTAATATACTCATTCCTAATTAATTAGTAAGTAAATTCTATAATAAATACAATAGTATGTCAATATCTTCTACAGTCAATGTACTTATGTAGACATGTACACTCTGTACAATCTTTAATATATCGACAAATGCTTCGACATCCCTTAAAGTTCACGACTTACCATTCTTTTCCTCTCCATCGATCATTCCTCCTGTTACCGTCAAATGTCACTTGTCACATCCTAACGAAGCAACGATTCGCACCTGCTGCAGATGCACAGATAATCCTTTCTATTTCTCAAGTTGACATTTACCGCTGTCACAACCAACGCTACATGTAGGTAATTAATATTAACGTCTTAATAACAATATGAACGTCGGAACATCTTAAAATACCCGTGACGCGTGCTCCTCGATTAAACAAGGAAAGAAAAAGAGACAAAGGAAAGAAAGAAAAAATCTAATGAGCTTATTCAACGTCACCAGTCCTGTAATTACCCGCAGGCTGGCATGTACGACGAAATAGTAACCCTGTCTAGCGATTAGCAGCCCCTCGGTCATTACCAAGTTAGCCTAAATAGGGTATAGTGTTTAGGGAGTCTACGTGGACCCAATGCTAATCGCTGCCACTGTGTAAGGACATACGAGCACACGAGGACGTTTTCGAAGGGTGGCCTGTCGCCGGTTTCGCTATTGTTTCGGGGAAACACGTTCAAGCATAGAGTGAAATAAAGGATACGTTGAATACGAGCCGTGCTTGCCAGTTACGATCTGTATAGGGTTCAGTTTTGGCTTTGAGTTGAGATAATTTGACCGATCTGATGTTTGGAATGGCGTGATGGCAGAATATTTGATATCGTTGGAGACGAATTATTATTACAGTATTTTAATTTAGATTAAGAGAATGGTACGAAAGAAGAAATTGCGATAAGTAGATAGCAGATTTTTACAGAAATTCATATTCTTGTGGATACAATGAAGGATGTATGACTCGGAAGACGGAAGGAAGATAAAAATTCGTTTTATCTATTAAAAAGTATAACAAGTGAACGCTATACTTTGGACATCTTATTACATTTTTATGCATTTTCTGCAATTTTTGCGTCTTTAAATTTTACATAAATGCATAAGAATCCGCAGTCTACTTATACAACAGGCGCATAATATATTCGCGAAAGGTTTCCAAAAGAGTTGAAATACATTCGTAAGTCACTGTACCGTCGCAGGTTACAAGTCGGAGCAACGTCGTCGATGATGGCACGCTGTGATCGCTGTATACCCTTAGAAATTCCGTTCACGTGCAAGATGGCGGCTGTAGTTTGCTCCCGACATGCACCGCCCCTGACTCTATCTCCCGTTTCATCCCTCATCCTCTCCCTCTTTCACCATCCCTTTCCTATATTCTATCGTCCTTCTTCTTCCCTTCGACGGCCTTGCCCTTTGGAATGACGAGACGACGCGTTTTGTCGCGACGCCTGTGTCGGTTAAGCGTCCCAACAGTTTGTGACGACATGCCCATTATACCGGGTCGTGCTTTTCGCAAAACGGCTCAGGCAGAAAGTACGTAGCACGATGAAATACCCTTGGTGCTTCCCACCATCACCATCAGACAGACCTATTTGCCGGTCTTTGGAAAATAAACGCTCGCGGATACGCCCCTGAATACTAATTTCTTATCCCCGTAGAATCAGCCACGATTACCAGACTAGAACTCACGGTATACACTGCGTCTCGTAACTATGACATTAACGAAAAACTTTCAATTTTTATAGATTTTCTTATATATTTTCATGTACGAATGTACCGATTATGTGGTCAGAAGACAGCGGATGTTCATGAATTTGTAAGAAACTCAAGGGCGCCAAAGTTCATAGAATGCGCGTAATATGCAAAAATATACAAAGTATCCAAAGTATAGTACTTGTTGTAATATTTAGTAAGCGAACTGAATTTTTGCCTGGATTCTACTTCTTCAATCGAGTTTATGAAAATAGGAATTTACAGAAACAACCGTAGTCTAGTGGTAAGAAAAGAAACAAGCCATCTTGGAAATTGTATTAAGAAACAACTGACACAATAAAATTGGTTCTTTAAAAGGTAAATGTAAAAGAATTGGTAATTATCAAAGTTTGTGAGGTTGTTTTATTGTTTAGAAGGCTCTTTATCTAAACTTGATGACGAAATTAATTCCATAAAGGAAACTCTCATTAAAAAGCAACATACATATTTGTAACACATTGAAGATAACCAAGATTTGCATCGAGATAACAAGTAACAAAATTGACGAAAATTTAATCGGATTTTTATAATTTTACCCAAATAAAAATGTATTATTTAAATCTTGAAAATTCTATAATTATGTGCTGTAATTGCTATTGAAATAGGTATGCCTCATCGACTGTAGTCTAACATTACATTCACCTGTCTAAGATTCGCCTTTTAATTTTTCTAAATGTACAAGCCGCGTAATTAAGACACAAATACCTATAAATCAAAAAACTACAAAGATTATCAGATGCATAATTACATCGTGTCAGATTAATGGTAATCATTCAGAAGATTCCGAGTATCGTGGAGCACACTGCTCTTCAGCGGCAGTGCAATGACATCTGGATTGATCAATTATTCCTCGTGTAACAGCCACGCAATCAGCATCGATCAAGAAATGCCACACGGGAAATCCGATCTAAGCGAATTGTGTCATATTTGATAACATTTATATATCTTCTCTTTACAGAAGCGTGCTAAATATGTAACTATGATTTATTTTCATAACGGTCGTTGTACAAGTATTTAAAGTCTTCGTGGAAAACGTTAAAACGTTTGCGTTGGAAATGTTATTTGATTCGTGCGTCTATTGGACATTCTCTGGAAAACTTGATCTCTTCGACAAACTGTGAACGCGAAAAAATGAATACTGTTCTTATTTATTTCGTAACGCTCACTGTGTTTCATTTATAACACGCATGATATATTTATAGAAGGGGTTTCTACACGTACTTTCACGAGTCCGCGTATGACTTTGAAAGTGCTGACTCTCAAAGTTCAACCTTCTTCGAGTTGGAATTTTTCGTAACGCGAAGTTTTTGATCTTCGACGAACATAAGTTTAATAACCTAAGGGCGGCTAGTTTTGTCAGGTTACCCTAAACGAAACTCGATAGTCCGATTCAGAGTCGAGGTGCCGATCATGTCCCTTGGGAAGATGGTTGCCAGGCCTTCGGGCAAAATTTTACCCTCTGCTCTCCCGGGATAAGTCGAACAACGAGCATTTAGCTAGCTAATACGCGTATTACAGCAGCCTTGCTACTTTATGTCTTCGGCCATTCTTTGAACCTGTACGATTTCTCCTCTGCATGGAATGAACCCTTTCAGAAATTTCTCTCTTTTAAAACAAATCTGAAACTATGAAAATGAAACGTATAGAGTCTAATGAAAATAAAAATGCTTCGCTCAAAAGTAAGGATGTGAGACAATATTTTTTATATTCACTATATATAGCTTCGCGTAATTGTGGAGCGTTTTCGGTACACAAGGCAGGAAGCAAGAAGAAGTCGCAGGTAAGGGAAGCGAGAAGAGAAGAGAGGCAAGAGTCGCGGATGGGTTTTCAAGAAACGTGGTCGATGTTTGCCGCGGTCAAAGTGGTCTCGAGTGGCGTCCATTAGCCGGCCACGCGGTTACGTTCGACCTCTCGATCCCGGTGAGCGCGTGGAAAAGTACACGCTCGAGGAGCAAAGAAAGCCGTGCGTGTGTAAAGAAATACCGTGGAAGACACCTCGATTGCATGGCTACCGGGAGCCGCATGGCAAACATACGGCAAAAGCAACTGCTGCCTGTGTGTGCATATAATATCTCATACAAGTGGCGTTCTCATCTTTTGCTCGCTTTTTGAAACGTCTCGAGTAACCAGTATGCCGGTTCTAGCTTATATATGAGTATGGCGAGATGAAGCTTTTGAACCCTTTCATCGATTGCAAGATCGATTTCTCGGGTTTGAGTTCGTCCGTGAGGTTAATTGTTTTGTAGTTCCATTGCATCGAGTGCATCGATGGATGGATAAATGGATACGCGAAGACTCGCCACGACTAAACTGCAGATGTTTATGCATTTGCGGCGATTATGCATTATGCATTTACGAATCTCGAAGATATAGAAATGAACAGAATTGTATATGATATGCAGGAATATATAAATACACAAAATATTGTGCAATTCGTTACAATATATATTCATGCCAGGAGTTAGAAAAATATCTCTACGCAGGTTCCATTTTTTTTAGTTGCATTCGTAAAAATATGGAATTGCATAAAGATCCGCAGTCTAGCTACGACATATGATCGTCGTACATCATCCTCTTTCTCGAATGTCCAATAGAGCGCAACGGCAGGACACGTAAGCATCTTAATACACTGGGGTGTTTACGCGAATTCGAAATTCAGGCTGCATAGAGGCGTCGTCCGGGACAATCGGGCTGCGGCGTGTTGCCCTCTCGAGACGCTTTCCATGGGCCACTTTGAATCTAACCAGGCAGCTTCACGCACGGCCGAATGTCATTATGTCGCAGGAGACAATCCCTGCCGGCGGCCCTCGAAGCGTGGAGGCCTTTCCATGTCGAATTTGTTTCCGATTTATTCGGCCGGCCGACGGGAAGAGAGTTCTCGAGGAAGAGCAGCCGTGGTCCTGATCATGCGCTCGGTTACACCCTTAAGTACGGTGGCCAATCGAGTGTCCTTTAATACCTCACGAGTGCCCACTTTCCGTTCCCTGCCATCGTTCAGGAAAATTCGAATCATTCCTTCCATGTATAGAGCTCTTTAGTGTTCTAAACTATGTTTTAATGATGTTAAGTAATGATTTTAAGTGGTTCTATATAACGATCTTATGATAATATTTGATTACATATTATAGAATTTCATACTAGGCGATAACACAAATAACATAAAATTGTATACAGTAGAACGTCGTTTATATTTATAACGCATTTCGTTTATATGAAAGACAAAGTACAATGCCTATAGTAACTTCATAAACCACTAACAACAAACGTTAACTCTTAATTGATACTATTAGTGAAAATTAACCCACGGTAAATTTAAAGTCTTATGAAATATAATGAAAATGTAATTCTATTGCTATTGTATTATTTAGAGTAAGATATTTAATCATTATGCAATAGAAAAAGTGAAAAGTTTTATTCGGAGGGTGTTAAATAAGATGATAGAAAAGTTTCGGTGTGTTTTAGGATATATTTACAAGTTTTGGCTGCTTTGTTACACGGTTGCGCGAACATACACGCGTAATAAACTCTATTTTCATAAGCCGTTGCTATACCGAGGCTAGCCATAATTTCATAACAATAGTTCCATGCTAAATTTCCTCCACATGGGGAAAATCGCGTTCAGCAATGGCGCTGCGCGAAACTGCGTGCATTATCTTACAGTCACCAATTTCATCAGCCGCATAATTCGCCTGTGAAACGTTATTGTACTACACTCGTCACGAAGAAGTAACAAGTGATCTGCATTTCTGTTTTAAATTCCATTCCATTTCGAAGTACGTCGTCAAATAAGAACGAAAATTCCAGCTTTCAAATAATTTCAATAATTTCCAGTTAAGTCCAGCCTGATAAAAGTTTCAGATAAAATATTTCATTAAAACACATTTCAAGGGTATAGACATCCCGCAATTAACATAATTATCACTTATCAATTCCAAATACTCCACGTGCAATCGCTTCATACGCTATATATCATAAAACATGAGTCTCTTTTTCGAGCGACACGATGTTATACAACAAAACCTAATAACATTTTCAATCCTCATTATCGGTCACTAATAACCACATATGTACAGTTAACGCGACGTTGAAACATAGAAAGAAAAATACACCAAATTTTTCCGATACTAAAACACCACCACAGCTTACATATACACGTACGTGTAACACACATGATTGAATGGAAAAATGGAAAGTTGCACCCCCTTTAGAGGGTGCATTAACGCGACGATAATAGGCAGTGCAAAGGTTTCCCAAATTTGAAAACCGGACTGCGTGCGGACTACCCCCGTGCATCCTGTGTTAAAAGTTCTACACAGGATACACGGCAACGCATCGTCGTGTCGACAAATGCGCGTTTCGAATTGAACGTAGCTATTGATTGATTCGCGCGATCCAACGCCGGCTACAGATAAATAAACGGCGTCGATACCGCGGCTCGCTTCGTACTCCCAGCACAGAAAATAGCCGAATTCTCGCAAAACACGACGCCGTTTCATAATGCGAATGTCGCTGGAAAATATTTGCTAACAGCGGCTTGGTGTATAACAGTGTCTGCCCGCGTTCAGATTTCCCAGAATTTCCACGATTTCATTCGGCCAGATCAAACCAGTTAATGTCGTTATAGTTTCATCGATTTTGAATGCCCCAAATGATTCTGTTGTTTTATTTGTTTCGTATTTTATTTTATTTTACTCTTTTTCGTGTTTTCGGTATATAGTAAGATGCGACGTTGAACGTGGCATTTAAATGGAATTTTTATAGAAATAAAATCACGATTTTCGAATCGCTTTACTTTTGTAGGAATGTCGCATCAAAATACCACATGATAAAGTGCGAAACTTATACGAAAATATAATTTCATAAAGCATGAAATGTATGTTTCTTTAAACGCAAGTCTAGCCTGAAAAGTACAAAATTTGATTCGTTACTAGAGTTAACTTTCACGATCAACTATAATACAAATCGTATATTGTTCCTCCTCTTTCGACGCAAATCCAACAAAACAGATTTTCGCTTAGCCTGGCAATCTGAAATAAACGAAAATCGCGATGAAATCCACGGGGTGAAATTATTTCGAGACGAATGAGCGATAATAAAGTAGTTTGCAACAGTGCTGGGTAGGTTCCTTGAAATGTTTTTCAAGCCATTGTCGCGACGTTTGGTGTATTTGTATCTCGCGACGAAGAAATATTCTGCGGATGCAGCTGTTGTCGCCGTGGGGTTCTCGACTTTCGCTGGCGATTCTATCGGAAGTCCGGAACAATTCAATTGTTCGGAGGTATCGAGGCAACGAAAATCATTCTGGAGGAAAAATAATTGCGCGAGATGGGAACGTTAATGCCTGTAAGCGACAAAAGCAGTCACGGCACGCGTGAACACCACGGTTCAACGCGTCCAATTAACAATATTGTGATTTGATGGCAACGTTCAGTGCAAACGTGAGAGATTATGTAACAGTAACAGTCGCTGAATACTCCCTGTGACTTCCTTTCATATGCTACTTCAAACTCGCGTCTTGTATATTGCATCAATTTAAGATTCTTATTGCAATATACTGTGTTGAGAAAGAAAGAGCAAAATCTCGTTCGAAATATATTAAAAAACGAAGTAATATCGCTTCCAAAGCTTATGTTTGCTATTGTAGAAAGAACGAAACACAAGATATTAAGAATTTTACATTTCGCAATATCTTTGCTCACAGTGCCGATTTCGAAGTAATCCAAAATCCTTTAATAATAAACTAATTATGAAACACCCAATAACAGAATAATTAATAAAATAATCTACCCAAAACCTTCAACATCCACCGTCGACTAACCGGAAGTAACTTTTCATCTTTCAAGAACCCACATCCGACCAGAAAATACCAAATGTTTAACCGCCACCCTCTTTCCGCTGTATTCTTCCATCTCGCCCTAGCCATTTACCTTCTCACCGCTCCATTTTCGTTTCATCATTCATCATTAAAAATACGATTCTTTTGTAAAACGTTCGGCGTGTCGCCTCTCGTGCACCGGAAACGCGTAAATAGCCAGATAAACATCTTCGCTCTCGATTCCTGAATCACGGTCTATTTGTCAATTGCCGAGTGGGTCGATCCTAAAAATACATTGCAGGACAGCCAATTTTGACAATGGCGGCTATAAATGGATTATTAGGCGTTGGAATCGCGCAACACCTGACACGAAGGGAAGGCCAGGCCGAGTTCACGCCATGGCATTCCAAAGACTTTTGGTTCGTGCAGCCAACCGCCAGGGAGTTCCCATTTTACGCGTCCTGTTCGCCGCTCGAAGGATCGACTAATATTTTACCTGCGTGCCGCGGGACAAAAGTGTTGACCGAGGCCCTTCGCATTCATTCGGTCGTGTCTCATGGGAAAGTGGCTCGCGATATTTCGTAATGAGCAGACTGCAGATTTTTATACGTTTATGGAAAATTGGAAAGCACAGAAGTGCACAGAATATATATAAATAATAGGATAAAGTATAGAAAATATGCAAGATATTTAATAAGATAAGACTTTCTATAATATTGAGGAGATGACAATTTTCTTAATTATATTAATAAGGATATGAATTCGCATAAATATTCGCAGTCTATTAAGGAGCAAGAATTAATCAGTTGGTTTTCTGTTTTTACATAGAAATTGAACCATAATCACGTATCCAAGTCAAAAAGTTGAGAAAACGAAAAGTAAAGCCGGTCAGTTTAGTTACTGAAAGGCTCCTATAACCTTTGCTACAAATTTCTCTTATGGGAACCTCCATCTATGACAGTAATTAATGGGTAACCAATTTTCCCACCCCCAATTAACGCAATCAAAAAGCCTCATAATCGACAAGCAACACGATCAAACCAACTACGTACTTCGATTAATTCAAAGGCTACTCCATAATGATAACACAATACCGCCTCTTCCGACGAGGGAAGCGGAAAGCATCCTTGGCGTCAGTGGTCCGATGCATAGGCGATCCTAATCCACGCAGCCGCAAATCCATTTGCACAGTAACAACTATCGAGGTAACAAGATCACCGGCCGATTCTGCTCTACTGTACCTTCATCATCTATGATCGAACTCTGTCTGCATACATACCTGCGTCTATGTGTAGATATCTGTGTACATAGGTCTATATGTATACAACGTGCTACCAAAATCATAGTCGCGAAAACGATGACTCCCTGTGTAGAAATAAATCGAAAAGTGTAACATTTCTTCGTACCACCATTTTCAAAGCAACAAATTTTTAAAGTTCAATGATTCTAAAATTCTGAGAAAAATTGCTTTACCTGACCCAAATATTCTTATCCGATTCAAATACCTAACCCTATCTTAGCCCTCCAAACAAATTTTCAAATTCCATTTTCCCCAGAACGAAGCGTCCTCTAAAGGAATCTTATTCTAAATTTCTTTTTCTTACGTTAATATTACGTTAATATTCACGCATCAATCCCAGTTACAGCCCGATTTTGGAATCACGCTGTACGCATATGTGCGTGCGCGTATATGCATATGTATACAGGTGTGCGTGTATTCTACTCCGTGTGCATACGTGTACCACGGTGCATCCGGTGTGTATGACACGGGTCGCATCGTAGCCAGTTTCGCCACATACATACGCTCCAGCTCCGGCTGCATCATCGGTTATGTGCATGTATATGCATGACGCGTTGCAAGCGTGTAGCAAACAACGCGAACGGACGCGGTCGATCCAGCAATCTGATCTAAATACGTCCGGCGACGATACGCATCGCGAACCTACGCTGATTTCCATCCGATTTTCCTACTTTTTATCTCATACTCGCGATCTTTCTGTCGATTTTTAAAAGGTTGAGCTGTTGGCTGAAAGACGTGAAAATGGAGCAGGTTTGACAGTTGTCTTCCTGTTTGTTGGGGAATCGGAGAAGTGCGGCATGAGAAGAATTTGTGGAAGTTTCTGAATTTTTGTGGTTAGCTATTATCGATGGTGGGATTGTATAAAGTGAGAATTTGAATTCATAAATACATATTGGAATATTTACGAGAAATGAAATGGCGAGCCACCTGAGAAATTATTAGAACTTCTAACAGTTACTGCTTTATGTGTAACCTTACACTGTACGGAATTTATATAGTCAACATTCTATATAATATTACGACATTCATATTTAAACGAATATAATTCTGAAAATTGCACCTAAATAAAGAATTGTTTTTATCTATCAGATACTATAACGAATGCTATCATTTGCATAGCGACAATGAGTCATTCTATGCTGACATTTTATATTATATTTTATGACGAAATATGTTTGCAGTTTCTTTTGATAAGTTAAATACACAAATTTCTATATACAGCATTTTAATAAATAATTTGTTTCGTATAAAAATTACATCTCAGGACTAGACAATAGTTTAAACACTTGGTTCATGTTTCATTTACGTTGTCTGATCTTATCGCAAATTTATGTGAGATGCATCGTGCAGGTTCGATGGAGTAGTAGATGTATAATATCCTACAAGCCGATTTCCTTTTCAACGTTAAATAACGTGTAATTCTGGTAAATAATTCGTTAAATATTCATTATAACATAGAAATGTTTACGTGACAATATCAGGCGGTACTTCAGTATTCTGATTTTCCTGCGAGTTCTTTGCCAGCAACAATGCAAGATTTACCAGTTCCTGTGACAAAGTGTTCCATTGTCTCTCGATTCATCAAATGAAACCTTAAACGATCGTATTGCGAGCGACAACCTAATCCTCAATAGTACACTGGCACAGAGGAGGGAAGCCCCGCGATGGAAACGAAAGCAATTTGTTAAATATTGCTTCCGACGATGACAAACGACACGGACACGGGACAGGATGTTGTTCGTTTCTCCAAGATTCTGAAAATATTTCAACGTGGATAAATCTCAGCAACCCGGAATGTCGACTATATAGTAGTTACACATCACTTAAAATATCGTTAATAATAGTGATTCAAATGATATTAGCGATTTTTTAAAGAAATAATCTTTCTTCAGAGGAATTTTTTTCTGAAAAATAATCAACAACTCTGTGCTAACAATTCGGTACGAAAAATTGGAAAAATTCGATTGATGGCAAATATTTATGTAGTTTCATGTGGTTTTACATATAGGTTTGTGAATTTCAAGCTTTCCACCGTTTGATCAAATACTATAATAGGTTGAACTTTATAATTTTTGAAAAAGATTGATCTGTTTAAAACTTGTTAAATAATCTTTTATAGAAGAGAAATTAATAACAATGGTTAACGATAAGACGTTAAATACAAATCTTTACGTAGTAGTTATACATCAAGTAATACTTTTTCTTCCAAATTTTTACTTTATTCTCAAGTTTCCACTAAACTAAAATTTGACGTAGGTCATGTGAAAATTCTTCCTTGTATCCATTTCGAACTAGTTCTTTACGTTCCCAGAAGATTCTATACCACGAATAGGGTGTTAGAAAAACAGTCAGACGCGTTTACTTGCTGGAAAGCCCATTGTAACTATGCAAACGTTGCTCTGGTTTGTTGTTCCAAACCCACTAAGCGAACTATCGTTCCGAGTTTTCGAATATTTAACAAATAATGACGTAGCGTAACGCTAACCATAAAACGAAATCACGAACCGGGAGACAGATGGAAAAGAAATGCGGTTTTCTCAATGCTTCTTTGTTCAGCATGATAGATCGAAATCGTGTCGTATAGGCTTATACATGGTTAGAGATATTTTAGAAATATTTTTCTTCACTATTGTTATTTGTATTATATTTTTAAAAAATAATATGTAATATATTTGTTATATATTATAATACTCCTGGCATTAAAATCCTCTCCTGTTATTATTATAAGGAAAAAATATTTTCTCTTATCCCTGATTCGACCACTCATCCCCTCAGACTCTCAATTTTTTCAATCAAATCCCCCTGCACGAATATTATAATCCTCGATTTTGAAGATATCGTATCCTTGGACAGGTAACTGAAATTCTTTTCTCAATGATTTAATAAGAAGAATTAAATAATTTTTAAGGTTACACTAATGTAACGTTCAATTTCCTCTCATTTATATTTAGCGTATCTCTCGATTATTATTTTAATCGATATCGGCATTCGTATTATTAATTTCTCTATCGTATTTATTGTTATTTCATTCTAAAATTCGATTCGAATTTTAGACAAACTTCTTCTAGCTTTGCATATAAATTTCAAATATTTCAAGTACATTTGAATATTATCATAAAATATGGTAAGTAGGATATTGTTAAAGTTTTACAAATTTTGTGGAATCGTCGAAGCGTTTGAATTCGGTTTCCCGTGAAAATTCAAATGGCAGCTGAGATTCATATTTAGCACGTCGAGAACGCCGCAGCTCGGTTAATTACGAATTTTAACGCTGTATCTTGAACACGATTCCGTCGGCTAAATTGTTCGCAAAACTTTTAATAGCGAACCGTTAAAATCAAAAACTCGGCTAAAAGCTGCACCGAACAAAATGATTATATTCTTGAAAGCACGCTTTAAGCACGGCCTAATATTATCGTCGCATTATCATTACCAAACACCTGCAAAATAGCATCGATTTTTATCGATTTTAAACCCGATTATAACTACTTAACGTGCATTATAATAATAAATCCTTTTTATAAAATTTCATATAAAAATATAAAGAAAATTAAAAAATATCTCGTTTATTTTTGTCTTGTAGATATAGATTCACGTTCGAATCTCAAATTCAATTTTCGTAAATATTTCATGATTTTTAATAGAAATTTTATATTATATTATTTCAATAAACTTGGAATAAAAATTTTATATCATATTATTTAGTTTAATAATTCATAATTTTTAATGAACGTTTCAGTGAATTTACAACATACACATTTATATTTTTGATCTGAATGATTTTTTGCAAAGTATATTTGCAATTTGCTTACATTCTATTTTCAATCAAAAATTCGAAACATAATATGTATGTAATAAAAATTTTGATATATGTAATATTTTTTACAAAATATAATACTAATAATTCGTCATCTTACTCGTATTGTACCATGAAAATCGTAAACCAGGTCTTTGTTAAGTGTTCCACTTATGATATTTTACATTCGAGTATATTATTAGATAAGACAGGTTTTTAGCAAATCGTTTCGAACATCGTTTCTGTCTTATTTGTATGTTAAAACATTTTGTCATATGATTTTCGCGTCCCCTTATCGAACTTAAAGCACTGATACGACTATCTAAAGAAGTTACGTTGCAATAATTGAAAGTATAATATGTGCAATAAGCAAATGAACGATCGGCTAGTAATCACTGTGCGCAAGTATACATAGATATACTAAACTCATCGACGCACTTTGTGATTTAAGTGAATGTAAATAATATTTATCTATTCCATTTGTGTCGTTCTGCAACCTAAAAAATTGAAACGATGATTCGAAGAAAAAATTGATTGATAAAACAAGAGTTCATGAAATATGCCACAGCTTGAATTATTCTACGATGCAAGTGAAAGAAGAAAGTAGTAGTAGAGAAGACATTAGTCGAGAGATAAATATAACAAATTATTTTTAATAACAATATCTGAAATTTTTTATTTTTCAAAATGTCCAAGCAGTCAGAAATACTGTGTTATCGTGAAAATTTGTTATTTCAGGTATACTTTATTCGAAATTATTTAAAAAACAGAGTTTTTCATTTATACGTAATCCTCGATGGAGATTATTTATAATATAATATAAGATTATTATTGATAAAAACAGCCTTCCAATAATTGTATTTAAAAGTTCCCAAATAATTTGTCTCTTTTAAAGACACGTTACTTCTTGGAGTTTCCGATACTCGAATGAAGCTAATGATAAAAGATGTACTAAACATGTTTCAGTCGAGTCAACATCAAAACGCATATACGAAACGTTCTGCATAATTAATCGTTATATCGTTAAATAGCTTCAAAGTGTATTGAATCGTGTGCTGGATGTTGTTTTCTGACGGGAACGAATCATCGATGATTTTAAGCCGCCACCGCTAGAAATGCCTCGAAAAACAAACCGCGTGCAATCCCGCTCTTAACACGAATACCTTCGTTATTTTTCCCGCCTTTTTCTCAAACGGGTTCCGTGACGCGCAGAAAAATGCGAAAAGTTGACACAAACATTCCGTGTACATTTGTGCACCGATGGAAAATCCTGAGTGGCCAATGTGGTTATGCACTTTACTTGTCGTAACAACAAACGCTTCTATCGTGGCCATTTAGTCGATGCACGTAAGAACACGATAAGGATTCACGGATATTCTCGTGTGTTGAAGGATTTGCAACGCTGTTAGTTTTCCAACGCGTGTTCGAAATATGTAAATGCTTCCGAGATGCTGGAACAAGATTAAAAACATGAAGTGTCTGGTAATTAGGAATAATTCTTTTGAAATAACAGTGTTTTTATTCTATTAATGAATAATTATATTCGATATTTCTGGATTAATTTATCGTAACATGATTTTAATCCTATCGGACCTAAAACCGCGTATAGACGTCTATTATTAATTATTTTATACTCAGGTATAATTATTATCAAGAATTATGATTGAAAGTAACTTTGCTCCTGGTAATTATGGTCATCACTCGTATTCGCTTAATATCGTTTTTTTGTTTATTGGATAGTGAATAACGTTCAATAATATCATATCGTATAATTCATGTAGTTATTAGTACTTTTATTCATATCTTCATTTTGATTTTATTGCTTTTAAAGAGTTTATATTAACTGATGAAAGATTTGTTTTAGTAAATGAACATTTGTTTAGTTGGCAACGAATTAACACGTGATTTCAGTAACCGATGTATTGCATCGTAAAAACGGATAACTTTGTATTGAGGGAGACAGAGAGAGAGAGAGAGAGAGAGAGAGAGAGAGAGAGAGATTTATCATTTGTGTAAAGATAATTATATTCCTGCATTTGTTTGAAATAGGTACGTGCATAGTTAGATTATACTCATTAGCCAAAGTTCACTGAATTCATAGTTCAAATCATTATGCGTGATATCTTCAACCTTCTAATGTACTATACATATTATCTATGTCAAGATATTTGTACGCTTCTTATATATTATTATGCTTACTGCTTGTGCTTTGTTTTCAAATCTTTTATTTTGTCTTAAACACAAAATAGAACAACAAAACTTTGCAATATTTTTGGTCACAGCACTCGTTCATAACAAGTATATCTCTTTCCCGCCGAATTGAACTGGAATCAATTTAACTTTCTTAGAAAGGAAAGAAAATTCTTCAGACTACTTGATCCAAATTTCTCAAATGTTCTCTTGCGTTAGCGAAATTCAAATTCGAAATTTGTTTTAACAAACACTTGCTTCCTTCTAAAAAAGTTATCAACCTAGGACCTTAACCACACAGTCCTGTACAGATTTCCTTTCTTGTTTAGAAGTAAAAATTGTCCAACCACGTTGAAAATGCGGCAGGTGAAGAATAAAACGAAACGAGAATTCATGGGAACAGAAACTTTATTCAGCTTCAATTGCATCGAAATGCGGCAGTTCCGCGCTGAGAATCAAGAGAGACAGATCGACCACGTATCTGTGTTACTTGAGGTAATCTTTAAAAAACCGTCTATATTTCTTTCCATTTAGTCATTTGCCATTTTTCATTTACGAACGAATCGTAAGAACCGCGATCTATCTGTCTATCATGGTTCGTGTTCGTGTATGTTCAATTTATATTTATTCGCGTCTGCATGTGTTTGTGTTTGTTTGTATGTTAATTGTGATACATCTCAATTATACGTAGGCACGTATACATAGGTACATATACATACATACAGAAGGGGCGAGAAGTTGCACAGAATAATATTCCTCATATATCGTGTATATCGTTCGAGACGATATATGGATTATAATAAAGACGAGACTATCGGTAAACCTTCGAAAGTTCGTATATTACACTTTGAACAGGCGGGTTTGCTTTTCAGTCTGATGTAATGCCCCACATTACAATTTCATAGTTACGGAAAAACGTATGAAATTACGTATAGAGACACATTATCTTCTATTTTGCGGCATCCTCCTTCTATTTACACAAATTCCTTAGTTTCCAAGCTAGAATTCCACTATCAACGCAAATATTCATAATTAATGGACGTTCGTTATCATCCTTGCATTTTGAGAAGTTTTTTGATAATTTTACCCACTATGACAATGAACTGTAGCTTAACGAGAAGATTTTAGGACTGGAAGTAAAGAACGTTTAAATTACATATTTGATGTAAAAATACTTTCATAATTAATCGCGGCGTTTACCATAAATACCACGTAGTTTTATATCGACTGATAAAAATATATGACTAACTTACTCATTAATTTAATAAAATGAATTCAGGTCTCACAATTTTACAGAAAAAGTGAGAAGTGCTGAAACTTTTGAGTGACTTTAACGCATATCTATAAGGAAGTAAGTCCGATATTTTTTAATCGTCCATCTTGGTGTTCATTCGCGAATAATGGAATTCTAAGCTCAAAATCTCCGACTACACGTATTCTTATACATTTATATTTATATAGTACACATAGACTCTCCCCTAACACGTGTTGCACGATACGTGGATTCAAGTACCGGACTCGAACTGAAAGATACATCGTGATTCGTACCGGAAGCGACGGGGCATCAGTTCGAACAGCCAATTAATGGAGAAGTGGGAAATTCGTTCGTTTTATCCAAAAATACGCGAAAATAACATATTGTTCCACATACTTCCAAGTAAACAAAAACGGCCATACGTATATTTACAAAGACAATTAGATAAATATTAATCTAATTACAAGGTGAAGGATCGAATTGGCATAGTCGAAGGAACTAAAATAATTTCGCAATTTGGCACGACTAGTTAGCACCAGCTTAGTTTAGCGACGCACATTGGACCAAAATCGAAATTTCATGGCTTAGATTCTTGAAGCATAGAATTCAAATAATTTTGGATCTTTATACTAACTAATATTATGCTCTAAAGATAAATTGGATTTACTCGAGCCAGAATCTTAAAATATATAGCATACTCGGGTGAAATGATTCCGAATTTTTCTACTATGACTCTAGTACGTTGAAAAGATATTGGAGCAGGGATTTTTTAATGAATTTTATTATCACACTCGACACTCGAGAATTGAATAACGATATAACTTTAAAATCAGACAATTCAAAATTTGATTAATTCTGTAAATTTTTGTTCTCGGGATTAAGTATCTTTAATTATTGCTTCTTTGTAGATAACTAAAATTTATCCTACAGACTAAAATGATTAATTCTCTATCCTTTGGTTTATTTTTAACTTATCAAAATTTATTAATACAAAGATCGTTAAATTTATTGGAAAATCGCCCTAAAGAATCTGTAAACTAAATATTATTACTAAATTATGGATTTTTATTCATTTATGCAAAATTTTAAAGTGCAAATATATAAATAATACATTAATACACAAAAATATACAATGTATCTAAAATAAAAATATAATTTTAGTTCATATTTTAAATTTTCTAATATTTTCTAATTTTTTATGGGTAAAACAAATATCTATTTCAGTTCTATACTTCCTGTACAGCAGAACTTCGTTTATTCGAACATCATGACTAATGAGAAATTTAGGAATGGTCCCTGACAACAAAAATTGTAAAACGAAAATAAAAATTGGATGAAATTATGACACCTCTATTCGCAAGCTTTTATTTCTATCTAATATCAACATTCATAAAATAATTACTAAAGTAAAAGCATAATCGTAATCAAATAAATAAATCTCTCTGATATGAAAATAAAGTTATTCGATTATGCGAACAGTATAAATTAGCAGTAAGTTCAAATAATCAAGGTGCTGCTATACTCGTGAAAATAACGAGCTTGCATAAAAATCCACAATTCACAATCCACAAACGTTCCCTTTCTCGTATCATCTAGTTAAATTTTATTCTAAATTTCGTTCGTGGACCACTGTGCCTCAAAATTTCCCAAATACCAACTCTCCAAACAATATAAAAAAAGGCTAAAAGCCGTACATCAAAATAATTCCCGACCTCTTATCCATCACCTCTTTATCCACCTCTACACGTCGCTTACTCCCAGCTTCACACCTTCACAATCCTCCAACCACCTCGAACAGTCTGCGATTAGTCTCGAACCAGAAAGAACTCGAGTAATAAACGCGAAATCTTCCATTAACCGTTGGACCCATTGCTGGAGGTCGCCGGCACGTAATAATTCCTCGCTTGCAGATGGCTCTGAATATGAAGTCCCGAAATCTGCCCACTCTGAATGCCCTGATTGGTCCAGTGACCAGCCGTCGAGATGACCTTAGCCTCAGGACTGGCCGACGGCGTGTTGGGCGACGGCAGAGCATTTGTCTCAGCCACAACATCCACATCAACATCCTCCTCATCCTGATCAGGCTCCTGAAGATCATGTAACTCATCCTCACTGCAACTAAACCTCCTTGCCTTCTGTGGCCTGAGATCGGACTCTATCTGATGCTGGTCATCAGGCGCAAGGAGACTCGCGACGTCGAACTGTCTCTTCCTCGAAGGTTGAAAAGTCGATGACTGCCTCAGAGTCTGACTCTGGAACTGTTGCTGTTGTTGTTGCTGTTGATGGTGTGGATGATGGTGATGCGGCGTCCAGATTCCCGGCATGGGCTGAGAAGCCACTGGGGGTCCTAAAGTAGCTGGAGGAGGTGGCGTGGCTGGTAACGGAGGTGGGCTTGGACTATCTGGCTCTTCGTCGACGGCTAGACCCATGTGCCTTCTCACCTTCCTCTGAGCCTTGCGTCTCCTGAAATCTCCCCGTCGAAAGTCTTCTAGATTCGCTGGATGTATGGCCCAATAATGACCTTTTCCATTAGCACTTCTTCCTGATTTAACAAAACAGTCGTTCAATGACAAATTGTGTCTTATTGAGTTCCTCCAGCCTGGTCCTCGTGTTCTAAAGTAAGGATAGTGTTCTAATATATGTTGGTAGATGTCCGATAGTACGAGTTTCTTCTCTGGCGAGGACAAGATCGCCATGGCAATAAGGCCAATGTAACTATGTTGTGGTTTGGGCTCTTCCGGTATCCGCTGATGATGAGGATGAAGAAGAGCCATAGACAGAGCTAACCGACTGGGATATCCGGCAGCAGCCGCTGCAGCCGGGTATAATGGTAACGGCGCAGGAAACCCAGGACCCATTCCTAGATGTGTTGGAGCACTGGATGGAGGATGCCCCACGCCTGGATGTTGGGGATGCAGCTGCTGAGCCAGCCTCAGTCTCTCAGCCATTGCGTAATGGTACAATTGAAGTCTATAGTGTTCCAGTCCAGGCAAGAAGCCTGTCATGGGGTTGCCCAGACCGACGGCTAGAGGCTCCTTGGCCGGCGGTGGGCTCTCGTTGCTGCACATGGTCGTTTCTTGAGAAACCGATTGTCTAGGATCCTAGATCACTACCACAATCATGAAACTTCACAGTCTTCATTCAGTGCCTTAATAACAATTCATATGTCGATAACGGGAATTCTTATGAAATATCTTTACATTTAATAGGTGTCACTGGTACGATAGTTCGTAATATCGCAAGCACGAATGAATTTTGAGCTTGAGTTCGACGAAGCACAGTGGTATTGGAGCAAGTGAAAAACGAAATTAGAGATCGGTACGGAGTGTGGATCGATCGCGGCCGATGTTTTCCATAGGTTTTCAGGCTGTTTGTCACGATGCGCTCCGAGCGACCGACTGGTCATGATTTACGATTCGGCCGTCTGCCAGGAGAGCACCCATGGCTTCTCCCCACTAGGTGCTAGGGGAGAGACGACAAGCTCCGCCCGTTTACCCGGAATAGAGTGCGGGCTTTGTATGCCGAGATCTGAACCCGTGAAACGATCCTCCGACCAATAAGCACAGAGAGGACGGTCGAAGATGGAACCCTCTGCCATCCCGCCACACCTACCACCATGGATATTGATCCTGAGCTTCGTATCTGTTGCGGGGGCGGCGGCGCAACTCGCCGATGCTGCCCGGTTCTCTTATCTTTCGATACGAAGCTCGATATCATTGCCCGCGATCGAAGTCCAGCTGGAGAGACGAGACGATGTGTTTTGAGTAGCAAAGGACCCAAGTATGGGGTAAGTATACTTCCGTTTATTACACTGTCCTCCTTTGTTCCTTATTACATACCGCCGTTCTGACTTGTGACACTCTTGACACGAAATTCACTCAAGACAGCGGTCAAGATTTATTTTATATTATTATCGTCCAAAAAAAAAAAAGAATTTCAACAGGAACCACGCATATTATTTCATCGATAAAGTCGTAAGTTAGAATAATGTCTTATTAATAATAAAAGAAGGAAGAAAGAAACTATAATTAGCTTTATAGCGACATGATTAATTCATGTAATAGATATTGTAGCCAGTACTGTACCATGAATATTTTACACATTTTAGCGCACTGTACGCGTTCCCTGCAATTTTGCGATTTTAAATTTTTCACAAATTCGTAAAAATCCGCGATCTAGTTACGACATATTGTGCGGATGAGCAGCGAAGTTTTGTTGTACGATTATGTCGTGGGAAGAGGTTTCGGTTTGGATGAAATTGTGCGAGTGACTGATATTGTGATAGATTTTTACTATACAAGGAATTTAGGTTGTAGCATGGAACTAATGTACGATGTGATTCTATCGTTATCGCGAATTAAAGAAAACTTCAGGTGTAAAACAAATATAATTGCTTCAACTAAATTTGTATAAATTTCTATAGTCTGATTATAATTTTCGACTTGTCGAAATTTTTCAACTTTCTACATTTGCGTAATTATAATCAGCTACATGAAATTGTAATAAATGTTTTTATATGGTTCTTAAAACTGTAGTAGAAACTAAGATACTTTCTAAACCAAGAACATTTCTTATAGGTATGGAAGTACCTACCTGTTCAGAAACACTTTCTTCCTTTCACACGTTGTTACTTCCGTTCCTTTAGAACGGATCTGAACACGTAACATTCTTTACTTATGTATTAATCTTCATACTTAACTAGGGAGTGTTTCATTACATAATTCTTACTAATGGCAAAGGTACTTCTTTTCTTTCCTCCATAATTGTAACAAAAAGTCGAGTCTGTAAGTAGTCACTCGAAGTAGATTTTGCTGCGTAATATTGTAATAATATATTTGCACCATGTAATATTAATGTAAATTAACAAACGAATTGCGAAAATATTAAGTAATAAATAGTAATAATTATAGTAAATAAGCTGTTGCGAATGAGTATATGACGACTGCACTGTACACTTCTATTTTTGTTATTTCATATTCATTACGAAGACATTTGATAAATACAATTATGATTACATAATTTGTTTCGTACCTAAGTGAAAAACTGATAGATTTAGAATTTGATGTATACGATTACGTATGGATTTTCCATACTTAATGTTAGTTAAAATTTTTTTAGGTATCACCTTTGGAATATAAAGCGAAGAATCTATTTGGATGGTAACTTTTCACACCACTGTACGTGGAAATAACAACGATTCTATATTATACTAAATGTATTCGTATATTTGTAATTGCTCAATATCCAAGAGGGTACCTACTTGTATACCGTACGTACTCTTTGTGACGAACAAATTTTAATCGATTCCCGTATTCCCAGCAGAGAAATCATTGCTCCAAAACTTCGACCAAACTTCCAACTTCCAAATCACCTATTTAGTTACTGTGTTAGGTACCTAATTCAAAAAGGGGAGGGCCACTTTTCAGAATTCCCTCCACTTACCCGTAGCAACGAACACGGTCCCTCATTCACAGGATCCTTTTCGTCTTTACATACGAACGCTACAACAAAAGACACAGAACTAGAGAGAGAGAGAGAGAGAGAGAGAGAGAGAGAGAGAAGAGAGAGGCGCAGAAAGAGAGAGAAAAATGAACCGGTACGCGCATTTATATGGAGGCGCCGCCCTGCAACTATTTGTAAGCATCCGCCATGCTGGTTTCATATCTGCCGTTTCGGCTTGCACAAAAACACTATTTTTCACGAGCGGCCCAGCTGCAATATGGCGCGTTTACAGAACACGCTGACACGGCGTGCATCGACTCCGATTGCAATTGTTGCGTTTCATTGCAAATAACAGTTTCGCGCCCCTCCGCGACCCTCGTTTCACCCTTCTGCCCTCTTCACTGCCCCCCACCTCTTCATGATTCGTTGATATCGCCCCTACTACTGTCGCGTTCCCGCGTTCTTCCGTTTCGATATATCGTCGGAAATACCGACTCGTGTCAATTGGAAGCAGCATATGCGTCGAATGAAATCGGAATTTAACGAAGAATGGTCATTCGTTCAAACAGCGAACTGTCACCGCTTACCTTCGCGACAAAACCTACCTCACGAAAGGAAGAATTTGTTAACAAATCCAACATCCCATTTATCTCATCCCGATGTTCCAGTAACTCTATATTAGGACCGATCAGATACGATTGTGAAATAGCAATCATTCAAGTGTCCGTATTGCTATTTTCGCGGCAAAAAAACTCGTTCGGATAAGATCTCAAGGCAGTAGCCGAGGAAACAGTATCATTTGACGTGAAGAAAGCAACGGTGGCTACACGAAACCTGCTGTCAAAACACAATAAAATGAGAGACGATCCACGAAAGAAGATCGCCGCTCGATTTTTGCCCTTGCTTCGGCTTCAACTCGCGCGATACGTATGTGAATAATTCTTATGCGCGCGCGCGTGCGCGCGTGTGTGTGTGTGTGTTAGCTAAGTGTAGATATAGCAAGCATCGGCTGAATGTATATAGATACCGGTCCATTGTGTGGCGTGGCTAAAATGCTCTTCTCGCGGCGAATAATGGCGATAATTGTGACGAAATGGAGCGTCATTGTGGGAAAAAAGGTACTGTAACGATCGAGGCCGGGTAAGTGGCAGATGTATGGCGCTCGATTGACAGCTTCTCCCATTTCTTTCCTCGCGGTTGGTGCCGATTCCTGTTCTTCCTTTAATTTATCTTTTCCACATAGAGTATGTTGGTACTTTTCTATACAAAGTATATTAGGGCAATATTTAAGTAAGCATTCATTCGATAAGTATTTCTACTTATTTCGAAATAAGCGTATGTTGAAACTATTGCAAATCAGATACGAATAACATAATACAGAATACAAATATTAAAAAAGTTCAAAGATTGAACTCACGAAAATTTCGGCATAAAATTACATCAGACATTACGAGGCTTTTTTTTCCTTAATAAAGCTAAAAGCGAATAAATTATGTAACATTTTAATAATATGTACCTTGATGTGTCAGAAAATTTCGTACATCTAATGTCTTTCTTGTAATATTTTAGATTTCAAGGATGTATTTAGGCCTTTATAACTGACTGCATAAGAATATCGTTCTCCTTTATAGTGCTATAATACAAGTATCATAAACACCTATTTTTCTCTTCATCTTGGACAATTTCCAAATAAATTACGCAATTATTTCATTTAAAATCTGGAATATAATGGAACACGATTTGGGACAATGAATTTTATCGTTCGATGGTGAGCTACTTGTAACTTCGTTAAACCACGTAGTCGTTAATCTCTGCTTTGCCAATACTCCAGGTATGTAATCCAGGAACAGAACAGATAGATACCGAGTAACTTCGATGGCAAGGTTAATAAATGTCGTGGTAGAGAGGCGACCAAGCAACTTCGAGTCATGGACGGTCGAGTTTCGTGTAGCCGGACTGCACAAGGTATCTGTTAGTTTTGATGCTTCAAAATACACTCCTAATCGGTTTTCAAACTCCCTCTAAACGCTCGCGAAAACGTAGGATCCGATAAACCAAACTTGAAGATTTCCAGGCAACGGAAACGAGCTTTTGAAATCGTCGAGAATCCAAATAACAACGCGTGAATTAAATTCAGTACATAGTATTCTACTTAGAACTAAAAGTATAGTTAGTGTATCATTCTAATTAAACTACGAATTTTTACTACGAATTCACGTTTCTGTGAATAAAAGAAATGAGATCTAAATAATACTAAACTTTGAATAGTTTACATACCATTGCGATACCAGTCAGATTGGCTAACAAAACGCATCAAACTCACGAAACAGTTATATGTATTTGCTGGAAAAACTAGAAAATATTATAGATGAATTATGTTTTCATGATTCGTTCAACTTGATATTTTCTACGATACCAGCAAGTATCCCAGCAATTTTATTAAAAAGTGTTTGTTCAAAGTTTCATTAAAAACAGGAGATGTTCTAGCACTTTTGAATGTCTCGAGGCAAGCAGATATTTCGCAAAGATATACTAGGTACAACTTCCTCCTTAAACTCCCATTTTCCATCTTATCCTCCTCGCAACCCATTCAATTCTCCCGAACAATATTCCAATTCCCTTTAACGTCTTATAACTACAGATATTATTTCCCATACAACCACCATCCTCCCTTCGCATAATTAACCTCACCCCCTCCCACATCCTCCATTCCGTTGAAAATCCTACTCTGAACCAAATCGAGCGACACCAGCAACATTTCTGCGGCTGCACGCGTGCTCAGACACGGTTCAGGAGTAGCACCACGCATCCATTAAATTCACTCCAGCACATCACGCAAAGAGAAAGAGCATTTAACAACGGTGCTTTATGCATATTCTAACGAGCTTGTAATCAACTGCTACTAAACATTAGCAGGGCTTCTGGCCTCGGCCCCCGTGACGCCCTTTATAACGAGAGAGAGAGAGAGAGAGAGAGAGAGAGAGCCAGCCTGGAAAATGAAGAACCATATAGAGAATACAGGGTGTTTCAGTATTGATGATACAGATAAGACAGGGGTAGTTCTTTATGAAAGGTAAGTCGAAGATGTAGAATAATTTTTTTTCATTTGACGTTTCATTTTCGAAAAAATCAAGTTTGAAAGCGTACTTAGACTTGGCTAGTTCCGGACTGGATAGAGACGAATAATTGAGAAGAGGTTACTCTTCCGGTGAAAGTAAGTCGAAAAAGGTAGAATCAAACGTTTCATAGGACGCTTCGTTTACGAAGAGAATGAAATTTGAAAATTGATCAGGTATAATTCTGTGTCAATTCTTAGCTAAACACGTCCAAATACTATTATCTTGAAAATGAAACCCCAAACGGTAGAATGTTACTCTACGTTTTTCGCCTATTTTCGCATTTAGAATAATCTCCTGCCAATTAATCAAGTTTACTCAATTTTCGGCCTCGCAGCGCAGAACAGGTGAACTTTACATTTACATATACATTTACATTGCACACATACCCATACAACGATCCATTCGTCTCTCTCGTCTTTCCACATCTAACAACCTCTCGTCGATTATACACTATTACCTATATCCAAATTCGCATGCGCTAAATAAATTTTCAAATTCGATTTTCTCGACAGCGAAGCACCGTGTGAAGAAATTGTATTCTGTGTCTTCGGTGTATTTCTTCACGTTGAGTTGGCCCCTTGTCGATTCTACGACGATTACTGGAACACCCTGTGTACCGAAGAGAAGAGGAAGAGAGAAAACGGTACAAGGCGAAGAGAAACACGATAGAACCTTGTGGAGAAGAGAGAAAGTCCATTAGCTTTGACGCTGGCTCTCAAAGGGATGCTACCGTTTTAGTGACGTGTACCATCCTGTTTCCTAAGCATCCCTTTTACGTTGCGCGACGTTATTGCACCGAGATAGGAAAATATCGTTTCAAGGAACGCTGCGCTCGCTGTCTCGCTCTCTGCTTAAATATTCATAATTTATAAACTCTATCGTGCCTGTCCCGTCGGGGGCTTCCCTGTTTCCCGGCATGAGATTTCACGAGATTCTTGGATCTTCTTTCGGGGATAATGTAGGTAAATAGTTATGTGGCAAATTGTGACAAATTGTATGGGAGTTTAATGGATTTTGAAGTGTTTTACGCGTAACATGTTATACCTAATGTATACGTAGTATATATATATGGATGTGTGTTGCGTGTTATATCATACATATATCAACCGAGGATTTTTATGCGTTTAGGGAAAATTTGAAGGTAGAAAAATGCACATGTTGTGTAAAGATACATCAAATATCTAAAGTATAGTACCGTTTATAGGGCTTAGCACGTGAAATAATGCTTTACACAACTTCGATTCTCTTAATCATGCTCATAAAGATATGAATTTACATAAATCTGTAGTCTAATTACACACATCGGAATGTATCTGCCACTTTGTAACGAGTCCTTCTATAATATCATTTTTAATCTATGCAGCCCAACTCAATCTCCGAAAGAAATTTCATCTGTTAAAATCCTTTAACCCTTCAACGATCAATACAGATATTTACCAAACATCTTGAAGAAAGCGAAACTGCCAGCACGCTTACTCGAAAAAGCCCGAAAGAAACGCTATTAACATCGATTAGTAGTTCGTTTTCAAGGCGTGAACTGTCGAGAGTGAAGCACTCGAGAACACGGAGTACCCTCGAGAAGGCGATGACGCGCGCAACGATGAAATAACGAATCGCCACTTGAAAACGGAAGCGAAGGAAGAAGGGAATCGCTCCATGGGATGCCATTTCTGTTTACATCTGTGGCCTTTCGAGATTTAACGAGACGTGATAGACGTGATAGAGTTTTCGAGGGTGAATGCTTCAAAGAAAGAATAAAGTTCGTGGTCAAATTTAAACGTTACACTCAAAATATTTGGAAAATGATTATTTAATGATATGGAGAAAGCCTTTTCAAACTTTGCGAAATTCGAAAATTATTGTTTTAAATTACGATAATACGTGAAGGTTTTCGCTATCAAGTCAATCGATAGAGGTATCCTATATAAAATTGCACGCTCTCATTCGAATCACACACAAGAAGGGTGTTGTAACTATCCTTTACCGACCAAATTACAAAGATAAAAGAGTAAAATTTTCATAATCAGTCGTATTGTTGCCTCTGTAACATCCTTACAGTGGAAATTCGAACGACACGTTTTCCGAATTATCCCACTTTCTAAATCGAACGTCGGATAAACATAAATATGTATGAAGTTTCGAAAGTATTCTATATATGAAAACTTTTTGTCAAATGCAGCACTGTAAGAGGTGAAAATGAACGACACACGTGTTGATGGCTTCCACAGTTCACCAGGCTGCCGATAGTACTATACCAACATTACAATTCAAAGACCACTTCCTCGACAATCAGCACAACGCCATAGAACTCAAACGTTCGAAGAGGCCACAAAAGTATGGCAAATTCGAGAGTCATCGGAACGCGTGCAGCGCAAATTAAGTATCGGGCCACAGGCCCTTTGTGGTTCGAAAAAGAGGCGCGTAAGGGACACGGGCGAAGAGAATGAAGGGGAAGGACAGAAGAAGGTGGCCGGTTCCTCTTTTCACGCGGCAAATCCACGCCCATCGTTTCACGGGACAATGGTCAGTGTCCGACGACAAAGGCTAAACACCCAAAATATTGCCGAAAATCCTACTATTCCCTTTGATGGACATCGCCATACTAGTAGAAAGAGTAGACGGGTGCAGCGGTCCGGCTAAATATCTCGAAATTTAATCTGTCCCCCTTCCTCTAATCCTGTTACACGGCCAAGCGGTCACGTTTCAGCGGACATCGTCGACAACGAAATCAAGAAGGTGGTTCGAGAGATCTCGAGGACTTCCGCTTGGGCTCTGGCGCGTCTCCGCGCGAAAATTTTGATTTAAACGTGGTCGGAGGTGTTGCTTCGTTCCCCTTTTTGGATTTTAATTGATTCAGATTTTAAGTTTCTCGAATCGGTTGAAACAAAGCGTAAAAAGTGTTCCAAAAAAATTCATCGACCGTTAATAGCATAAATAAAATTCGTTCCTTCTTATTTGCAAATTTAATATGATTAGCTCGCGGATGTTTATACATTTATGGAAAAATAAAAGATGCGAAAGTATATAAATATTGGAAGTACAGCGACAAGCGTAATATTTAGTAGGTGAAAGATATCTTTGCTTAGATTCTATCTCTTTGATTATATCGATGAAGGCTTAACTTTGTATAAAAAAGTGAGTCCAATCTAAGAAATGGTTAAAACCATCGTACGATATCTTCCACATACTAATTCTAAATAACCACGCAACAAAATCTCTTATTAAATTAAAAAAATTCTCCTAGTAGCGTGCAATCCTAGCAATTTCTAATTATCCCGAAATTATTTCCAAGATTATCCGCAAGAAACTAATACTCATCTGTAGAGTAGCAATCATTTTCAATTTGAAGACGACGGTAATTTGCTTTCATTTCCAAGCATGACACATTCATCTTTACACGAGGTTGTTGCTCCTCAGAGGAAACCCATAACCATCCACAACTAATTTAAAAAAAAGCCAGCGACCATTTAGCGACTACTTTTCACTCTGTCGAAATGTTTGTCAATAATAATTTATTACAAAATACGTACAAAAAGGCTACAGCGAATTATTAAGTCTCTCTTTTGAATTCGTTTTTAGTTTACGCTCATTTCGAAGAAATTTAATAGATACAATATTAATTACGCAATTTGTTTCATAAAAAAGAATAAGTTACTTTATAGACTTAGAACATTAAGCAACACAATTTTGTACGGTTTCCATATTATCTTCATTTCAAATAAAATGTCCGTAGCCCTGATTCTGTGAAACGAAGAGCTGCTTATTCGAAAGAATCATGACACCGTCGGCGTAGATACACGTTATTATTAGTGGACCAGGCCCAGGAACACAATGGCATTCAGAATGATCTGAAACATAGACAGGGTTGTGGACGGCTGTTGCAACAAGTTGAGTGTTTTCCTAGGTTCTCTAAATACGGACCATAGCAGAGGCTTCAGTTAGTGAACCGTGTCAACGTACATAGCCAAAGTCTGTGGAAAACAACAATTTCATGGACCGTCACGAGTTTTACGTAACATTGTTAAAAATAATATTAATTAACAATCGTTTTTCAAAAATGTAGGTCGTTAAAAATAAACGATATTAATTGACAGTCACTCTCAAAATAGAGCTTGTTCGAAATAATATTAATGTCAAGACACGAATTATTTCTACTAACAGCGTTTGATAACAGAACTCGACATATCATTACAGTCGACATAAATACTAGGATGGACGATTAGCTATCAGAAAGATCGATGCAAGGGATTTGAAAAAACCACGGTTCTTTGCGATCGACAATCAGGAATACAAGATCAAAGCCACTCTACCGTCATGGTTAACGTCCAAATGTCGCCAACGTCAGCGAAGTTTCGAATGAATATTTCAGGGTAACCGCTGTCGATGGGATCCCGTTGATGTTGCAACCCTCCCGATGTTGTTCCCGCAAAGAGCATTTGTGTAATCTATCAGTACGTCCAGGAGTTTCGGGGATGAAACCCTTTTGTCGTTCGTGCGAGGTGCTTAAGCGGTTGATTAAGTTATAAATGGGGTGCCGTGTCTCCACACACGTAAATCACGAAGCGAATTATTGTTTCACATGATTTCCCATCGATTCCTTAATTAAACGTCTCTCTGTTGTGTTTTAATTAATATCACAATATTAATATTTACGATAAAACCTTTAAATCTTATGTTAAAATCTTTATCACGGAGAGTCTAGAGTATAGAACAGAATTATATTTTAGTAATCAAACGTAAATTATTACAGTCATCGATAATGTAACGATACTATTTATAGGATTGATATAGGTCGCAGTAAAAAAGTTTGCGTTTTCTATTATTCTCGATATCTTCATCGATAACCTCGTGCTCGTCCACACAAATCCACCAGTCATTTAATCGCTAATACTTCATGTTATACCTAATACTTCAATCTCATATTCTATTACAAAGAATACTATGCGTGGTTTGGCCGCACCCCGCGATACGACCGTTTACACGTACATATTTAACGTTACGTCGCGACTCGTCACAAGGACCCCTTTCAGTTTCCATTATGGACAACGATTAACAAAACAGGGGATCCCCTTTGTTGCCGACTCCGGCCACGGAGACAACCACCACGCCACGCGACAGCTGTCCGATAATATCGATGTCTCTCGATCTTGATATCCCGATGTCTACTGCAAATTATTATTCCTTATTGTCATATAGATTCCTTTGTTCGTTATCCTTTATAGATTCTTATTGTTAGTTTCATCCTTTTTCGGATTTCGTTGGTTGCTTCGTGATTTTTCATTTCTGTTGTGAATTGGAATATTCTTATATTCGTTTGCGCATAAGAATTTGTATACTTTTGTACGAAAAGTATTGAAATTGAATTGGGATTTTTTATAAAAAGAACGGTAGATAGTACTTGTATGTATAACGATCGGATAATATTTACGTGTAATATTTACGTTTTTCTCGCAAAAGATAAGAAAAAGAAAAATAAACGAAGGAAAGTGAATTGAAATATTTGTATAAATTTATCTTATTACATAGAAGTAATTCGAAAATGAATTTCTATGCGAGCATTCCGATACACAGTTATGATTGAAGAGCAGCGGTACAAATGACGTTAAAATACGAAAAATTCATGGAAACAGTTGTCATATGAAGGTTGGTGGTAAGGTGCTTATGCTCTTCATGTTGGTGTTTCGTACAAAAGTGTAGGGTAAGTAGACTTTACGTAGAAGCGGATTGGATTAGGATTTGGCAGAAAGGGTAGCAGAGGAGGTCGAACCCAATTTGCATGCCATAAACCACGTCGGCTCGTGAGATTCAATTTGAAAAAGAGTAGCGGAAAGCCTGGCCATGCACGCGCACATGTACTGCGCTTTCCTTCTTCGGACAATCCTTATTCTATATATCTACTTGAAATTGTAGTGAAATTTTGAATTGTGAAATGATTAAATTAATTGGGTGTTTCAAATAGATAAGTTTTGCATATGTACTATATGTATATGTACTATGCTTTTTTCACATATCTTCAGGTAACTTTAAATGATCTTCTTCGGTCTTTACCGAAATTAAAACAAATTAATTGTTGGTCAATATTAACTACAGCTCATACATACCTCGTTTTATCGTTGAAAATGAAAGTCGAGTCAAATTACGTTAATAAGTTAAGGACAATATTACGAATCAAGAATAATTATTTACGAAAGCAACTGGAGGGAAGCGACACCGAAAAGAATACTTATACGTACAGATGTACGAACATGTGTTTCGCGGCGTTAAATACGCGGTAACACTCGATGGATTTATTCAGTCTGTCATTGGACCCCATGGCGACATGAAACTGCACACTTATTTCTCGTGTTACACCCACGTACCATTGGGTAATCATCGTATAATAGCCGAATAATCATTTGTACGAAAAGGGTCGCCACGATGAACGCTAGTCGGATAAATAAGAACCAAGGCCGGAGGCTAGGAGACCAATATGGCCACCTTAAACGCGCAACCCTGAGTGCCTAGCCCCACTGAGATGTTTATTATTCACTTAGGATGCTCACGTACTATTTGTTCCCTGCTGAGCTTTTACCAGACTTAACCCCTTCGTTGAGTAAGCCAAGTTCTACCGAACAAGTGTTACGTGAAAATATTATGTACAGTGGCTCATAAAAGTATTCGGGCACTTGTTATCAGACCACGGATTTTTACGTATTTATACTTAATGTTGCAGGAATGCATAGAATATGCAAAACTATATAAAACGTTCAAAGTATAGGTAACGCTTGTTATAACGTTTAATGGATAAAACAAATTTCTGCTTAGCACGAACATTCGCAATCTGCTTATCATAGGAAGGTTTGCGATGACTACAAAAGGTGTCGACACGTTGTTGTATTTATTGTAACATTTACGTACTAATTAATTAGGTCCAAATATATTAAATTTCATATTGTTTGGTAGAACTTTCATATAACAAAGAAAGATTTTATGAAAATGAAATATAGGACCTGATGCTGCCTATGTATCTTCAACTCTGTATATAATATTAATATATAATATTATAATTATAATAATATTATTATAATATTATATATTAATATTACAATAATAATATTATTATTAATATATATTAATATTATAATATTATTATAATTATATATATTAATATAATAATATTATTATTATTATTATATTAATATTATATATATATATGTATATATGTATATATGCAAATTAATAGCCAGTAGAAATCGATAACATTCATTAATAGTTTCAAGTGATTTACGATAGTAGGGTGCGGTAGGCTAACTTCATGATAATCTTGTAAAAATATTTTACAATTATATTAATACTCTTTTTAGAACCATTATAAGAAGACTTGTGAATAGATTTTGGTTTATAATACGTAGCGTTACAGACGTAATCAGGGTAAAACCATAAGCGATAAATTTATGAAGAAATATTGTTGAGAATAGTACTGATCGGTTATGCTTACCATTATTGTCTCAAAGACAACTTGTAAGTAATTGACAACATGGAATATAATCGTGAACCGTGTCCCTGGAGAATAGTGGACGATTGCGGAGGTGCCTTCACCATGGGCGCCATTTGTGGCACACTTTTTCAAGTAAGTCATTTATACACATACAGTGGCTCACTGACTTTTGAACACTTACCACAGGATTCTTGTATGTGTATATTATGCATGTGGTATATAATATATCCTGAAATTTCATTAACAGTATTATGAGTCATATCTGGCATGATTATTAGCAGAATTTAAAACCAGTTTGAAAATGTAATATAAAAATGAATGAAAATGTATATAAGAACAGTGGAAAAGAAAAGAAAAAAAAGGTAAAAGAGGAATTATAAAATACTGCAAACACGAAAGAGGAGAAGGGGTAACGCAATGCTTTCCTGTTTATATTTTCCTTGTCTTTCGCTCAATTTGATGAAATTCTAAAAATATAAACTACACGCTTCTAGATACAAGTATCCTATTATTTTCGTTAAAGAATTAAAACACGCATCGATTAGTCTATACAAAACTTTGTATAAATCTATCTAAAAGAATAACTGCAACCTTAAAATCTTTAAAGCGCGGTCGCTTCTAGAATGGATATATGTGTTACTTTTGTTCATTTAATTTTGTCCAATGATATTCTATCCCGTCTTCTAAAACTATAGTTTTGTCCTAGTTACGTAGAACATGCAGTATACCAGCTGAGAGCTAATCATTTTTCTTTTCAAGCAGAGCGCCATCGGTTTCCGAAACGCACCATCGGGATTCCAACGACGCCTCCACGGCGGCCTAACGACAGTAAAAAACCGTGTTCCTCAAATCTCCGGCAACTTTGCTGTCTGGGGCGGCCTTTTCTCTGCTATCGAGTGCACCTTGATCCGCTGTCGTCGTAAAGAAGACCCGTGGAATTCCATATTGAGCGGAGCGCTGACTGGAGGCGTTTTAGCCGCCAGAACCGGATTTGTATCGATGATAGGCAGCGCTACCGTTGGTGGCATCTTCTTAGCTCTCGTTGAAGGCAAGTATCGCAATTATTATAATCCAAATTAGCTATTAACGATTGAAAATCACCGTAATGCGAACATCACACTTACACCGTAGAGAACGAAACACTTCACTCGAAAGAAATACAAAGTATTTCATTTTCATTTCTATCTATTTATCATTTTTACGGTAGCTTAATCGATATTCTGTCACCTTAGACCGCCATTTTTCATTTAAACGAAAATTAACATTTACTCGATGATGTTTACTCTCGTAAACATTATAAAAATAATCGTTACGTTTTATCTCTGATTTCGAAAGGATTCGGAATAATGGCGACGCGACTTCACGCAGATTCTTTCGCTCAACACATGCAGATGTACGAAATGGAGAATCTTCCGGAGTTCACCGGACTTGCGCCGAAAGCGAGAATAGGGTTTACTGGCGCGCCGATTAACGTGGATGTGCCGATGCAGATGAATGGTAATAGCGTGGAGGTTGATATGATCAAAGGTAGATGAGAACTTTTCTTAAGCTTCTTTATTTTCTACTCTATTTTTTAAGAGTGTTTTTAGAGGTTTGGCAATGAGGTATAGTGGTTATGTATTTGTACAAATTGTATTTGCATCTTGAGAAAGAAATTCTTTGTGACTTTCGATGCGTTTACAGCGACGAGGAATATTTCGTTTAAGTTTTAGCGCGGGAAATTTTGTTAGAAAGTAAGTTTTGTGAGAAACGATTTATATAGTTTTTAGAAGAAATTACTGATCCATTATCTGCGCGTGATTGCTAAAAATATGTAATATTTGTTTGTAACTGTATCTAGATTTTTATCTGTTATTATGTAATAAACTATTGAAGCAATTATAAAGTATTTTCGATTATAAAGTATTAGTAGCCAATTAAAAATATCAGCTAAAATTTCAATACGAGACAGCTTCAAATATAAATTCCAAAAATCTCTGTTCCCATCTTCCCACTCGAAAGGAACAAACCAGCGTCATTCTCCCTATCTTATATCTATTTGATTAAAGAACGACCGTGGATTCCCAGATCGGCCGCGATAATCCAATTCCGAATTATCCACGGCTCGAATAGGGCAGCTTTCACGCGTGTGCACCGATGCATCGCGATCGTCATCCAGTTGAACACGCTACAATAACGATCGACGAAATTTCATATTGTTCCATGCTCGCCCCGTATAAATACCCAACCATGAGAGGACCTAACCTAACTCCTGGATTGAGGACCCCTTTTCAAAGGCGTGAAAAATCGTTCAAAAGCATAGGAGTGGCCTTTGATCGTTTTGAGTACTTTTGAAAAAGACTACTTGATATATCGCTCAAACTGGCCTCAACCGAAGGCACACAGTTTTGAATTGCTTCGAAAAAGACTGTTTAACAACGAGAGCGTGTACGGGACCCTTTTCAAGCAAAATTTCTCAGTGAACGGTCGCTGACTGTGCTGACTCAATCGAGAAAGGGTTGGAAGGATCGGTTGAGCCTCTGGTAATCCATGGCTTACACGGGCTTGAGTGTAAATATTGATTCCAATTGGTGTCGTCGACAATGGGGCTGGAAGAGGCATCGTTCAGAACAGTTTATGATGGTCGAAGCGCGAGCCGCTGTCAAAATAGTCATTACCACCTTGCAATAAACGATCTAGATCTCTTCCGATTTATCTTACCGGATTTGTGTTCATTGATGGCAAAGAAGAGATGTCGAAGATAATGTAGTAATGTAGACAATTACAAGGAACGCACAGTTCCGATTGGTCTTTCTTTCTACAAAAGGATATAACACACTTGTTTCAAAACTCGAAAAACATATTTCTCAGGTTATCGTTATGAGAATGTATAGAAACATTCCTCTAGCAATTGTGGAAATGTTATTCCTTTATCTTGTTAATTCGGCCGGTAAGGGGTGGTTATGATGCTGTTCCTGATTCGAGAAACGCTGTCAAATTTTGTGTCAAATATGTAATCAGCGTAAAGAGGACACGGAAAATATATGTACAATATTTTTAAAAACATTTATTTTGTACTTTTATTAACCCCTAATGTGTTCACTCTTAACAAACTTCACAATTAGGAAACTAAGTATGTATTATTGTAGATACATCTCTTGACCAAGTACTAAGAACAAGTCACTTACGTCTTATGGTACTTATCGACTGAGCTCGATAAAGCATAAAAAACGAATGTAAAATAATTTTTTTTAATTCAATTTATTTAAAATATCGTTAAATTGTAAAATATGAAATAAATGTAATTGATGTGTTTAATTTATGAGTACAAATGTATTATGCAAATGTCACCATTAAGTTACCGTTAGATACAATAGGTATTTACCAATATGCGGTAAACTAGCTTCTATAGTACTTACCGACCAAACAGGTATCATCATTAACAAAATTAGTCAATGTATTGACTGTACAATACAACTTAACTATTTAATTATTAATTTATAATATTCATGCTAATAATTTAAAGCACTTAAGTCATTAATTTATAAAGTTTAAACAATCAATTCATAACATCTATGTTAAAATTAATAAATTTATAACAATTAAGCTATGAACTGATAACTTGTTATGGGACGCCGTGTGATATCGTAAAAATGTCGTGGGATGCGTACCATACAAGACTTTAGTTTTAATTCAAACCACTAAATCGGTAATGTCGCATTTGACATAAAAACGGTAAGAGAGTCAGGTAACCCCTAAAATGTTGGACACGAAAAAGCATTATATGTCACTCCTATTCTGTTCTTAACCAGTGGCACTAATTTACGTACCATTTTTCTGAAATTGACTGATCACAAACGAAGTCTGAAATATCTACACTCTATCAATAAGACGCACTTTTCCCTTCGGCCGATAAATTCAGAAGTATTATATACAATTGTTGGTAAATTGTCTTGTATCAGCAATAAATTAAATATGTATCATATTCAAATTATCAACATCATTACTAGTTGCTCTCGCTTTAAACGGTAGGTAACTCCATAACATGAAAATGTATCATCACATGACAAAGAATTTTGGAAAAAAAAGACAGGAGACCATTGTATCAATATCAATTAATTTAGGACAACGAATAGAACAATTCTGCAGTGTCATATTAATTAGAAGTTAACGAAGAGCTTCACGTATTTAATTTCTAAATAATATGGATATCGAAAATTATATCATATCTTATTTTTAATAAAACGAATGTTTCCGGAAAGCGTTTGTAAAGTATAATTTATATTTCAAAATCTGTTTCAATATAATGTACAGAAAAACATATTTTTATATTAAATATTTCTCTCAAGTTTCATATCTAATAGAATATTCTATAAATAAATTTTTGTATTTATGACAAAAAAAAAAAAAAAATAAAAGTTTTTTAATTCCACAAATTAATATTATTCTAATGACAAATAATACACGTCAATTTATACATGTCACACACTAAAAAAAAAAAGAATAAAATAAAAAGATATTAAGCAAATTCATAGAATCCAGAGAGCATTAACAAAATATTCAAATAAACCTATAATACATATGTATTGTAGAAGAAAATAACAAATTCCCCTGACAGGCATATTTATTTGATATTTCTCCGAAAACGTGTATAAATGAGCGCATAATAAAGCCATTATTGAGACGTTTATGTCCATGCCTCAACTCGACACGTTTTCGAGACGTGGTCGAAAACGGATCGAACAAAAGCTTGGCTCAATCTCTTTATACTTATGCCAGGACACGTGCCCCACATAATTTACCACCGATGGTTATATTCTATTGTAGACGATACCTATTATAGCCTTTACGAGCAACCACGAACAAAACCTTGAAATACTAAATACCTAGCCTAGTTGGGACTATTTTCCCAAACTCTCCTTCTATCCTATATTATTTTCAATTGTGATAAAACATACACGTAGCAAATGCAATTACAGTATTTATTAAATTATTATGAAATTTATCATACTCTATTAATATATTTAGTTAATGATTGTTATGAATGATTAAATGAGAACATGAATGATCTTACGTCAATTGTCGTGTAGAGATGTTATATCAGTGATGACCTTCACATGAAATTACTTTTTACAAAATTTGGTATGCATTAGATCAGATCAATAGCCCAGTATCACGCAGTTTAAACTACGGAGCTTAATTTTTTGTTATCATACTGCAAAGATATTGCTCGTTTCTACTCGCAAATTCACAAACCTTCTACTAATAAATAATTTAAAAAACTATTATTATCATAAGAGATACAAATAAAGGAAGTTCATTTCTAATAGCTCTAATTTCTCAGAGCTTTTTTTTATATACCAAATTATCGATGAGTCTTTTTTCTCTAGAAAGAGACACTAAAGTACTTGTATGTGAAAATATGTGATTAGTTTAAAAGATATTTTCAGTTTTTCTATTGTGCTTTCTTCGTGTTTCATACAATATTACGTTTTAAAAAATTTAGATTAAAATATAAGTAAAATTTAAATCACTAAAAATAAATATTAATGTTAAATGCGGTCTTCTCTTTTCTCTTCTATAAAATATTATTACCTCCATTTTACATTTTTCTTGATGTACTTTTCCTTAAATTTTGTTACATACTTTTCGAACAACCTAATACATATCTTATTCTTTTTTCTTTAATATTCTTTAATCGATATGAAACAGATATTCCATATAAATTCTTCTTTTAGCAAGCCCGAAAAAGAAGAAACCTGTTGTACGGATATAAAGTTCGTATTTTAAGAAGAAGGAAATGTTTGCAGTGATTCGCTAGTCGACCGTTGATTCGCACGCGTGGAAAACGTTTAAAACGAGATCAGAAGTTTGTTTACGATCGTTTGAGTGGCGAGCTCTCTTGAGGTTCGAGTGTTCATAGGGTGGAAAGGGTCATCGTGTATTTTGCCACGTTGTAAGGGGTTGCGAAAGGAACAGGGTTTGTTGGCACAGTTAACACTTAACCGAGGGTTGCCTCCCTGTGTTCTCCTATTACACACCTTTCCGAATTGGATATTTTCAAATTACGCAATTATAAGCAGCCTAACCATAATTAGTAAACTGCTAATAGTTGAAATTAGTCAAAATATTAACACGCACACTTACATTATTTATTAGCGCCATTTAAGTTAGTCTTACATAGATATTATTTGAAATATGTATTACGTGCAACGACCTTTGTACACATTCATATTTTCATGAAGACGACTAAAGAAATAGAATCCAGGAAGGCGAGTTAATTCGCCGCTAGAATTATTAATTTCTTGGATTAGTTTAACTCGAACATCTTTTTGACTCCAATAACCGTACCCTACTCTGTACGATATAACAAATTTTTACCGCTATCAATATTAATATAAAAAAGAGAACAAAACTTATAAAGAACTTCTATCTATCAAAAAATGAAAAAAGAAAGGTAAGACAAAGAAAGTATCATCTCGTAAACCCTAATCACTATATGCAATCTGGCCACGGAAGAGAGAGAAATTCGCGATCGTGGAAACAGACGAATAATCGCGAATCGATTTCAGAGGAGGAAGAGTGCTGACCACGACGATACCTTATACGATTGCTTCGGAATTGTTTCAGATTGCTATTCGAGCAGCAAACACGTTCAGTTCAGACAAGCAGGTTTGGCTTTCAAGCTCGAAGGGTAGTTTCATTGGGAAGGAACGGAAGGGGGTTATAATCTGTATTATCCGTGGACTATTAGTGTCGAGAGGATCGGGGGTGCGCGGATTACACTTATTACAGTAGATACGCCGAATAACATTATGCATAACGCTTTGCGCGCAACGAACCTCTGCTGTCTCCCCTTTAATTAAAATCTCGCTTCCTGTTAAGACGTATTCTATCGTATGCTGTAGACCTTTCGCGTTAGTTCCACGTTGCAGAGATTCCTCTCTATTTTCTCGACTTCATGGATTTCTTGGATTTGGCTTTTTCGATTTGTAAGGTGGAAATATATGAATATGCGAGACATTTTTTATCTTGCAAAGATGTACCTTAGTCGGGGATATTTATATTATACATAATTTATTTATATTATATATATATTATAAATAAATTATATATTTTTGTTTATATATTTTACATATATAACTTATAACGGTTATATGGCAAATTTCAAGAGTTGCAGAATTGGCATCTTGGTTCCAATGATTTTGGTCAGGAATGACTGTTAAAAATTACCAAAATTTTGTCTGTTACTGGTAGCCGTTATGGATGACAGAAATTACTTTAACCAAGGGTAACGGCTATCGGCGGTCGGAAAATTCTTCGTTTGCTGGTAATCATTATCGATAATGGAATTAAATAGAAATTAATTTTTGTTCAATAACCTTTTGCGTAAAAATTTTAAAAATAACTATTGTTCTTAGTTTCTGATTACAAACGGAAGTGAAGAAATCAAAGAGAATGCAAGGGATTTCGCGGATAAATCGATCAATTGGCGGTAATAGGATTCTTCAGGGGCGTGACAGTGGATGTGGGGACACCCTTGCCTCCTCTAGTCGTGTAACAACTGTTGGCCTATTAAACTAATTGACTGTGCAGTATGCCAGCGTGCCCGCAGCGATACTTGCACGGTTACACGGTTGAAATGGTGTCTCTAGTCGTCGACGTTTCCCATATGTAACAAGTCGTTTTGACTATGAAACCTGCGCGTCTCGTGACGTCGTGCAACCCTCGAGCAGAAATTAGGCACGCATCGTCGCCTCCGAACAAACGATTTCGAAATCGAAACTCGTTATGCTAACGCCGTATCGCAAGTACGACGTACAAGTAGACGAGAATAAAATTGTGGACGACGTAGCTTTACTGTATTTTTAGAATCATCTTCTTAAAGATCTTAGACTTTCGAAGAATTTATTGGAGAAAAATGCAGACTTTCGTTTTTTAACGCAGAAACGGTGATTTTGTAATCTTGTTATTTATTCGTTTCTCTTTCTTTTTCCTTTTGCTTATTTGTAGTATTTTTAGTATCGAATAATGATCAATCAATTTGACTTCTGGGACGCTCAAATATAGAAACTTTATAATTTCGAAACTTTTCTTTCGTCGACCCTTGGATCGTGAAATACTCAAATTTTTGTCAATATTCATTTCGAAACTAAAGCAAGATTTTAACATAAAACGTCAAAGGAGGGTTAATCGCTCAATTATAGGTACAAATATCTTTCACAGACGATGAAACTATACTGAATTAATCTTCTGTTTTGTGAAACATAGATACTTATTGGTAAACGTGTAGAGGCTAGTCTACCACAAACTAGGTCCCGGACAAAAGAAGATGGAACGGTTAACTGTAGCCCTTGGTGGCCTATCGGTACTGAAAGGATCGCTTTGATGAGGCTGTGTGTCGGGTATTAAAGCCAGCTTCTTGTACCAGCTAAACGTGCGGCTGATTTGTACGAGACACGAGGCTTTCAGAGGGTTTCACGATACCGATCAAATCCGGCTGGATGCTGTTAAAAACCAATCGCGATACCGAAGATAAGTGGTAGTCGTTGTGAGTAATTCGCTATTGCTCGGATACGTTTTTAAGGATACAAAGCGTTAATGGGCTGCACTGTTGGTGCGTAATTATAGCTACACGTTTGATTTGCCACTGTACTTTCCTTTTTCCATTATTTAAAGCTCTAAAAGTCGTTTTCACGGGTTATTAATGACCTAAGAGAATGAAAATTTGCGATTGTAGAGTGGTAGATTGCGAATTTTTATGAAAATGCGAAAATCCATAGAACGAATGTGTTGTGCAAAAATATATAAAATATCTAAAATATGAGAACATGTATAGATGCCCGGCTTGGGTCCCGATTTTCCTGCACTTACCTCCAACATTTACCTTATTTAATGCAAATATACACATTTTTCGCACACATGACAAAAGCATTTAAACGATCAATTAGCCGCAATATTAATAACTCTCAGTATTCAATCCATCTTTAAAATTTATTATATGCTATTTATACCGCATATCAATTTTTCACCTAATATAACTTCTATATACATGTTCAGACTGGCTTCAAATTTTGCTAATGCAATCATGACAGTCGCGTCTCGTTATAATGCTAATGAAATTTCAAAATGTTCCACGTAATACGTACAGTGCACACATGACAGTTTTCCGTGATAAGTGTACGAATACTTTATCGAGCCACTGTTAAGTAAGTATTAAAAACTGAATAAAAAGAAAAACAAGAATCACGGAAAAGAATAGGAGAAAGGTCAGTGCGCATCTTTGCGAGTAACTAGCGTGATCCCTCTAACGAAATATCGTTTAACGAACCGCAAAGAGGCTGGTGCAGTTTATACCCCAGTTGGTCATTAGAATTTTTCCTACCCCTACGTGTAATAAATATTGTTGCAGACCCCTGCCAATTATATTATTCCTTTCTCGCTCCGACACGCGTCCTTTCACGCTCGACACGCCTAGAAAGAGAGACGAGAGCGACCATGTACGAACATAAGGTCGTGTCTCAGTTTCACATCCCCCTTGATTTCTCTCAACCAGCCCCGTGCATTCGAGTGTCCTGAAATCCGTGACTGCATTATTTTATTAATGTCACCAGTGACGTTACTGTGAACACACTGGGTATAGTCGATGGTTAAAAAATGATATTCCGTTATGGCTGCTCCGACTAAGCGTGAAAGGTTGCTCGTGCTCTACATACGGATATCTGAGAGCACCAAGAGAAATACGATTTTCGTATTTATCTTTTGAAGATAGAGACTTTTACGCAATTACACCATGGATATTTATGTAATTTCGTATTTTAATGGACATGCATTGAATATTATAATGAGTACTTTATTTTAGATATTTCACATATTTTTGTATATCTTTGAGCTTTTAAATTTCTTACCGCGGTCAGTAATGCGAGTCGGTTTAATGCGAGCTTATACTTCTATGAAATTAATTAAAAAAACGTAATCCAAATATAAAATTGCTTTACATATTAAATATTACAACGAGCACTGTACTTTAGGTATTTTACATACACACTTTCGTATACTACATGTATATACTGCGTATTTTTGCGTTTTCAATGCTACTCATAAATGTATAAACGTTTGCAGTTTAATAATCACAAAACCAAAATTTTTGTAAATTATAACTCTCGCAAAAAATCAGAAAAACCATTCCAACACAAATCTCCATCGATCATTTTTAAAAAGAATTTATCATTTTTGAAAACACCGTCTCCTTGAGTACACGTTTATCGTGTCTCCCTCACTCATTCAGAAGTCCTTTCTGTGTGCGTGGCTCGAGTTCGAGTATGATCATAATGTTCGGTAAGTACGTGTTTGTAGTTACCCCTGAGGCGAGCCAGCCACCCCCGTCGGCCAAGTTACCCCAAGCTCCGCCTTCATCCCCGTTATCGTCGCTGTGGGGTTGGTTGTTACGCGACGAGCTCATTCGGGGGCGGTTCTTCGCTACCCTCTTCTATCTCTGTCTTTTACGTTCAACCTACCCTTGTATCTTTCTCCCTTTTCTCTACGTGCGACGAAGGAACGAGTTACAGCGAAGGAAAGAGACGACGAGAACGTTTCGGAAAGTGTAGCGAAACTCTGGACGCGGACAGTCGCTCGTAGTCATCCCTAACGCACTCCTTGATCTTCCGCGTCCGTTCCACCTTTTCGTGGGACCTCCGTTTCTTCGTGGTTCAGCGAGGTGAAAAGAGAAATATTTTCTACAGATCGAATTATTGCAGGAACGATCCTAGGAAATTTTCGTGGTGATCCTTAAAGCCTTCTTCGATCTTCCGCGACGTTGCGTTTTATCGTGGAACTTATATTGCCTTATGGTTTGACGAGCTGGTCAGAAATATATTAGTAGATTTAGTTACTATGAAGGAACGCGTATCAGTAAGTTAGAAAGAAATTGTTATGTAGATTCGTGTGAACGCGATATTTCGAAATACAACGGTTTGACAAATTGGAAGAGAGAGAAATAAGTAAAGAGGGTTGATTTCCGATTGCGGGATTTTCGTGGCCGGATTATACGTGACCCAGGATCAGTGATCGGTGAAGAAGGAAATTTGGAAGGCTTGATTAAACAGGTATTTCTTTAATTAATTGAGTTTTTAGTGGACAGAAGTACATGTTAATGACTGTAGATTTTCATACGTTTATGAGAAATATAATTCTATTATTTTCCTTGCGTGATCTTTTTATTATTAAAAGAATGTCTCCGGTTTCAAAAAAATATAATAGAATCATTATTGATGTGCGTGATTCTTCGTTTCGATCTTATGTCAAGGTTTTCCTTGTAGTATGAGAAATTCTTTTATTTACTGATACAAGAGTGCGATTGGAATAGGAAAATTCGCGGACCACTGTAAAATTAAAAGTTCAATAGTGCACAGAATGCACATATTCGTTACGATATTTAACAAGTGAAATAAATCTACTTTAAATTCATAAAAATATGAATTTGCATGAATATCCGCATTTTAGATATGGGAGATTGATGATAGTGTGGAAGGGGTTGATTGTGCAGAACTCAAGTGTGAGATGCACGTGCTTTGAATGGAGTTTCGTTGGGTTGATTTGTATTTGACTTGGGTTTGTTAGGATTTTTGGATATTTGTCGTTTTTGACAGAGTGAGTCGATTAGTTAACGAAAATTATCAAATTTTTCTCAAATTACAAAACGGGAAACTAAAAACTAAAAACTAAAACCGGTTAGCTTTGATTTATTTAATCATTTTTATATTCACAAACCTCGCATGCTTCCTATAACGATTTTTGCAAACCAATTTAGTTAAATCCCTACAAAACCCGTAAAAAAGATATTTTCACAAATGTGAAGAATATTTGACAATTTCCTTTAGAACTAATTAAGTCAAATTCTTCCAAAGTTTGGTAAAACGTGTACCTTTTCTATGATTTTTAAAGAAGTCTAACTAAATTGATTTACTAAAATTGTCATAAGAAACAGGTGAGATACTTATGTTTGGAAATGTGGAAATGATTAACCAAATCAAAGCTGTCGGGTTTTAGTTTCTCCTTTTTCGCAATTATTCAAAATATGTAAATGCTGTTTTGCTTGCAAAACTAATATCAGCGCCTATGGGGATAAAAATATGATTTGTATTTCAAACTATTCTATTTTCATTATATTTTAGATACTTTTTACAAATTGGAAGTAAAAAGATTGTACCTTCTAACATTCAATACTTTCAAGCTAAATCAAAAGCATCATTAACACAAAATATGAAAAATCAAAATCTCATTCTCGGTATAAACACTATTTATCAAATATAATACTGGCAATCCTTAAATAAGACTCAACTCAAAGTATACTCAAAGCTATAAAAATCTGCAACTGAACACTTTCAAGGCCGTTTTTAAATAAATTGATACCAACTATGCGTTATTGTAAAATTTCGATCTTTTTGTTTTCCTTTAACAACAGTTCTAACCAACTCAAAGAATACGCAAAGCGCTATAAAAATCTGTAGCCTGACACTTCACGGCTGTTTCTAAGTAAATTGATAGCCGATTCACGAGTCGGGGGTAAACTGGTCCCGCGGGACATCGAGGGCTTATATCCAGCAGAAAGGGGGCTTGGTTTCCCCATAGTATGTTGCATAGCCAAGCAAACACCATAAACTGTTTGCCCAGAGATTAGCCGTGCATCGCTTTGGATTTAACTCGCGAAAGATCTTGAAAACAACAACCTGTTTTAGAGGCTCCGAATTAATATTAGTCGAACGCCTTCGGGGCTCAGGTGACCCAGGGAAAAAGTTTCGCCGATATTACAAGCATCTGGGAGCAATTTCACGAGTTACTAAAGTTCCGCCGTGTTCCAGTAATTTTTCGCTTGACTACTCGTAAACGATTGCTTCTTTTTTCGTCGAGACATCGAACCATCTGCATCATCGAGAAATATGTCCGCCATCTTCTCGTGTGCATACCAATCATGCTTTTCGTTCGATTTATATACGAACAACAAATACAGGAAAGAACATAACAAGTTCACCTTTTATGATTCTTTTGAACTTTAACTAAGATAATTATTTGTTAGGGTCATAAATCTTCTAAAAATACACGATAAATCTATCAAATTTTACACACCAAGATATAGTTATATAATTTTCGTAAATCAGGGATATATTTAATATGATAACGTCTTTTTAGCATTTTTATGGAAAAAAGATAATGCACTAAAAGTCGAGGCAAATTTCCTCTAACAGATATTTAACTGTTGTTAGATAGTTACAAAGATTACAGGCTAGTTGTTTCATTCTCTTTAAAGACTATTTGTAGGGGGCAATTTTTAAATATCTAAAATTTTTGAGTGTCCAGTTATCTGAACTTCGTTCTTTCTCTCCTATTATTCTCGTATTTTCCATTAGGTATGCGGAATATAACAGGCGGCACTTGTTTAAATTACGTAATCCTCTTGGGAGATTGTCGAAGCAACGAATCATCGTTTGACGTCTGTAAAAAGGAATTAAAATGCATCCCGTTTAGGATAACGTAAATATTTCTGACTACAAAAGAGACGCAATTTGTTACGCTGCTGCGACGGGTCAATCCTTCAACTGTAGCGAGCTGTTCTTTGAATCTTAATATAGATGTTTTTATACCAACGAATGGCTTGTAAAGGAAACCTGATGTAAGACAAAAACAGTTTCGTGCTCGTGTTAAAATAAAAGCATTTAATATTGAATTGAAATATATAATTAATAATCTAGTGCTTATGTCGATTGATTTAGACATTTTATATTTGTTTGCTGATTACGAATTTTTAATTTGAAACTGCCGTTTGTCTGCGAGCTTATTGCCTCACCACAATTTTCTCATTTTTTAAGTAAGAAATAATCAGGTTTATTCATTGCAATGGTCAATGTGATTTTTTCTCTTTATTCGATAAAATCGTATACTTATGATACCTATCAGTAACATACTATTATTATCGGCTAACAAAGTAACCGAATAGATAGATCGTTCCATAAACTATATATACAAGCAATCAGCGAATATCAGAGAAAGAGATTTTGTTTTATCATTAATTTGAGCACTATGTTTGAGTTTTTGAATTCTATTTCAGTTATTTTATGTTCATCGTAAACATATTTTATAAATACAATGAATACAATTTTGATTCATTATCCTCTAATCATCTACATACCAAACCTTATTTTATCCTTATTTTGCTATTACGTATTTATTATCTATCATCTATCTGACTATTAACCATATATATATATCTATTATCTGTTATAAATGTTTATCTAATTGACTAATTTACCTACTTAACTGCATATCCTCTCTCTTTGTTTGCACTTTCATTTTCCCTTTTTCCCAATTTCCTCACCCACAGCTCTACCCTTTCCTACTTCGTTTACTATCTCTTCTATATTAATTGCTCCCTTTTTAATTCCCTACTTGCCTAAAGAGCCCACGTGCCGCAAATTAAAAAGTTATAGACCTAGAGCCATAAGTATACGCTTCCGTACAAATTTCCCACACAACAACAAAGATTCGATCTCACTATTTTCTTGTACCATGTCATAGCCAGTGAAAAATCTCCTTCTCCTCTGTTTACCTTTTACCATCATATATACACTTGTTTGTAACTGTATGGAATAATGTTTCCCGTTTCCACGGAGAAATAAGTACGCAAAAGCAGAGTGCACGTGAGACAAATGGACACGATACAAGATAAGGGATGGTTGTATGCAGTGGAGGGTAGTAGTCGGCGAACGAAGTCGCAAGGATAAGCGTACCCGCGGGCTCGCGGATTATTTAAATGCAAACACAATGTTGTACCGAGGCGCATTGTTCCCCTCTCGGTTATTTTACAATTCAATCTGCGATCCTCGGGCTTCTGGAGGCGGCGCGGCAGCAGGCTTCCGAGGGTCCAGAGACGGGCTCGGGGTAAGCTTGTTCGTTCATTGTAACGTTGTTAAATCTCTGCGCTTCCATTATGACTACATCGTGCTCTCATTTCGTCTATCCATCTTCTCTCTCTCTCTCTCTCTCTCTCTCTTTCTCTCTCTCTCGCTCTCTCTTTCACTTTTGCCTCCGCAACCTCTTGCTATACCTTTCGACTCCTGTCCTTCTACTCTTGTCTTATTTCTATCTTTATCCTGATTTTTCTGTTAGGATGCAATCGCAGTCTCGATCACGGTTTCATTGTGCAAAAATTATTATTATTTTTTTAGGAATCTTATTGGTTAGGTAACGAAGCATACTTGAATACGCATACACTGTAGTTCATAAGTGTTAGAAGAGTTTTTGGTTTCATATAAAATGTAATGTATTCATTATAAACCAAATGGTTAACCAATCGCGATTTGTTGCATTCGTACAAGGTAGCGATGTATAAATTTATAAAAGCTAAGAGTTGCAAGAGAAATTCGATAAATGAGAAAACATGGAAATGTTTGATCAAAATCTCAATTGAAATTTGGAATACGCATAATGACAACCATATAAATCAATTGTGGGCACTTTTAGTGATATCGTCAAACACAGGTCTTAATTATTTCAGGTCCTTATTTTATTTCTACTATATCTTTATCTTGTGCTTCTATTCAGAAGTTCGAAATTGCTTACATTAGAAATATTTCCAAGATCTTGGAACTAACCTATCGAGCGTAACTCATATCGATCAATTTGGAAAGATGGACAACGACCCTTCCTATCCAAGAGCTTTCGCTTGTTCAATCTCCATTCCGATATAATTTCTGCCGCCAACAAAAAACCTACAGCAAGACTCGCTTCTCTTGATCGCGATTCAATTAGCTAATGAACGTGCCACTAAGTAGGGAGAACAAACGCCACGACCATTAGTAGAACGTACGCGGCCGTTTCTAGTTTGTACTAATTGTAAGTAGCGAGTAATTAATGCGGTCGATTCGAGTCCGATCTGTCGAACCGCTGACCAACGGCATCCGAGTCTTCTCTATAGAGAAGAGGGGATTGCAGTCATGGAGGGTTGCAACGTTTCCAACCGTGCAGGTGAACTGAAGAGAGGGAGGTAGCTGAACTGGAAGTAGGGGGTTGTTCCGGCTCGGGTACTGGCATTGTTTCACGGTGGATGAGAATTTAATTTGCGCGACGGAGAGAGACAACCTCTGCCATCATGCTAGAAAAGGTACAAGTAATACTCTGTGTGTGTGTGTGTGTGTGTGTGTGTGTGTGTGTGCGTGCGCGCGCGTGTGTGTGTGCACATGAAGAACAGAAGGAAAGAACGAGGAAGATGGTAAAAATAGAGCGAAATACAGACACAACATACATATCCACAGACCAAAATGGAAGAAAAGGACAAATATAGAGAACAGAGGAAAAGAAAGGGGGAAAAGAAAGAAACATAGACAAAGAGCAGTACATATCTCTTATATAGAGGACAGGAAGAAAGACAGAGGAAGAGAGTTGAGGGCTGGATGGGTGCTGGCTTGTTTAAGCGTGGGTGGGGGTGTCAAATTGAATTACCCCCTCGTTCTACGGTCCCCGGGGACGTTTGCTGGAGCGCTGGCGCTCTCTGTGCTTCTACGTCAGGGCTATGCCCGCTTGTAAATGGGTTTTATCTGCGTGCACCGTTGTACGTGTAGCGGTATACATGCTATACCTTCATGGAGGCGTTTTCAATTAAAATCAACATCGAGGGTTCCCTCCATCTCTCTCTAGTTTCTATAGCATTCTGGTTGTCGTTAGTTTACTCTCTCGTTTCTGTCTGTTGGTTGAATCGATCATTCTTTCTCTTTCTATCCTGACTGCGCAAAATCAGATCGTTCACTCTATTTCTCTTTTTTCTTTGTTATATCTACATCCCGTCTCTCTGGTTGCTTCTCTCTCTCTCCCTCTACTTCTCTCTCTCTCTCTCTCTGTCTTTGTTTTTATTTTTGGGATCCTTTTTTCACCGGTTTATTTGGTAGGCGGACGGCCTCTCATGAAAAATTCACGGACTCAATGAAATCTTCGCCGCGCGTTAAACTAATGGAAAGAGGCTCTGCTGGTAGCACTCGAGCACTTATTTCAGATCTCCATCTTCTGAGTGAGAGAAAAGAGTGTAAGAGGATAAGGAACCCGATGCGACCCGTTCTCCCATCGTATTTTCTTCTTCTTCCTCTTCTGTACTTTTTATATTTTGTCACTGATTTCTTTTCGATGAGGCCACCTTTGCTTGGAGATAAAGCAATGTTTGAGGAATTCTGAATTTCGTACATCGCGACGGAAAAGTTTGTCACGTATAGGTATTGGCAATGGGGAAATTATAGGAAATAACTGAAAGAGTGCGATGGTGTACTTTTTTATGTATTTAATTAATAAAAAGTGGAGTTGATCGATTTGGCTTCTGCGAGACTCAATTACGATCGTGTCTCCATACGATTTCAAACATGGCGTATTTCATTTTTCGTGATAATAACCACAACATAAAAAATTGTTAGGTGAATTTATAATTATAAAACGCAATGTAGTGTTATTAACGGGTTAAACAGCCACAAAATAGTCAGAACATGACAAAAATAATTTCATCGAACTAAATTGCATTTAATGATGTTCATTAGTCAGTCGTTTCGATGTCAGATGATCAATAGAGCGTAATAAGTATAATTACAATGGAAACACAAAACGGAAACAACTGAAGCGCAATAATATCATACAATAATGCAATACAATAACAATACAGAACAATAATAACATACGCCGTTTCATATTACATTTTTCCATTGAACAATAGTATTATTACATTCATATTGAAAAATATTACAGAATTTAAACCGATCGATGTAATTCGAAAAGCATTCATTAGCGTGTACGTATATACATGTATGAGAGACAAAGAGAAAATAATTTATCAAGTGAGCTTTGCGAGATGATGAGTGCCTGTAAAAACTGAACTCGATTGTTATTTCAGGAATATTCTTCTGTTTTTATTTTTGTTGCAGTAGAATGGATGGGCCGGCGGTATTATCGATGCCGCCGATAACCGCGCCCCAAAAATCAGCACAATCGCCGCAGCCACAGTCGCATTCGAAATCCAATCAGGTATCGCATGTGTTTTTATATTATGGGATTTTATTTTATAATTGTTTCCGGTGAACGTTCCGCGATCACGAATTATCCGCGTTTATTTGAAGATAAAACGCATCATTTCTTTGGCGGTGCGTTTGTCCCAGTATTGGCCAATTAATTGTGAATTATTATTGTAGAAGGTTTTAGTATTATTTTTGAACAATTTTTCCGAAGCCAAGGGAATTATTATTGTATATTATTTATTTGGATAGGGCAGATAAAACGCGATATCCCAAAACAAAGTAACGTTATTTCTTTGTCTCAGCGTTAGCCAATTAATTGTAAGTTGTCATTATACGAGATTTCGATTATATATGAAATTGTAGAAATTAAAATATAGTGAAATTTCTGCGAAATCAAGGGAATTATTATTACATATTATTATATGGTATTATTTATTGAGATAGGGAAAATGAAACACTTTACAAACGAACTAACATTGCATATTTCTTTACTGTCGTGTTTGTCTCGCTCAATGCTGGCTAATTATATGTAAATTATTATTATACAAGGATCGTAAATAGAATTATAAAGATTAAAATAAAATCTGAAGATACATTTACTTTGGTTTATAATTTTCATCTTGTTTACTTCTTTCTTTGTAGTTCGTATCTCGTATAGTATCGTTCTTAACATCGAAGAACCACGTTGTGAACCTAAACCATCAGGAGTTGCAGGTGGGCACTGTATCTCTCTATGGCATTCACATCGTGTCCCTGGTGATCGAGGGTCAAGAAAGGCTATGTTTGGCTCAGATAAGCAACACGTTGCTGAAGCAGTTCAGTTACAACGAGATCCACAATCGCAGGGTAGCTTTGGGCATCACCTGCGTGCAATGCACTCCCGTCCAGTTAGAAATCCTCCGTCGAGCCGGTGCTATGCCCGTTTCCTCCAGAAGATGCGGCATGATTACGCGAAGGGAAGCCGAGCGTCTCTGCAAATCGTTCCTCGGCGACAATGCGCCGCCTAGGTTGGTTTACTTTTATCAAGCTATCTCACAAAATTGTTAGGAATCATATTGTTTCACTCCATAGAATGTGTTTTGACATGTAAAGCTATCTTCTTTGACATAAAAACATATAATATAATAAATTCCTTAACTTAAAATATAAGGATTTTTAGCGCTAGAACTATCAAATTCGACAAAGCAACGAATTTCAGAGTTTCTTTTTTTACGACTATTGAAAATATGCACAATTTGAAACCTATTTAAACCTAATCATTTTGATACATATCAAACTATAAAATTTCTTCTAACACATAGAATCTAAATTTCTCACATTTAAAATCGCCACATCGCTATTCAAAGACACTCTGTTTTCTTCAAGATTACCAGAAGACTTCGCTTTCTCGGTGCACCACGAATGCGCCTGGGGCTGTCGAGGTGCGTTTCTACCAGCTCGCTATAACAGTTCGCGCGCGAAATGCATCAAGTGCGCCTACTGTGGCCTCTTCTTCTCCCCCAACAAGTTCATCTTCCATTCACACCGAATTGGCCCATCCGACAAATACGTGCAACCGGACGCGGCGAACTTCAATTCCTGGCGTCGTCACATGAAACTTTCCGGAAATCCGCCGGACGAGGTAGTGCACGCGTGGGAGGACGTGAAAGCAATGTTCAACGGCGGCACTAGAAAGCGATTGCTTAATAATCCAACGTCAAGGGAGTCTCCAAGTCCTGCAAAGCAGCCGAGATCATCGCCTACGGCGCAAATTCCGACCCTCGTGCCGTCGCCCACGCATCCACGTGTCCCTCCATTTCCGGAATTACCTCTGCCGTTGTCTAGAAGCTTGGTGATGGACTATGTGTGGCATCAACATCAACAGGCTGCCGCTGTTGCTGCCGCCAAGACACCTGGTTTTCCATTTTCACCCTATGCTCTCCCGTGGCTCGCTAAGAGAGGACCAGTGCTCTTTCCTGGTGAGTTCGTGATATCTTGGAGATTTTCTTTTTGGCATTGATATTGCATTTGATCTATTATCTTCGGTGCATTTAATTGCACGTTTTAATGATATATTTCATTACACTTGGTATATTTGACTGGTGTATTTCCGTGGAATATTTTAATTTGACATATTTTACTAGTACGTGTATATTTTATTATATTTAAATTAGCCCAAATTCTATAGATTTGCGTTTCTATAGTTAATAACGCAGTTTAGGCAGATTGTAATGCGTAATATGGCAGATTACACGCGTGGCGAGCAGAAATTACATTGCGGAGGCAGAGTTCATTAGTATAATTACAGGGAATATGTGAATGTGAAGAGTGCTACGAAAATTATTAATCGGTGCAACGATCATGTTCCCACGCGTGTAAGGTAATGGTCTTTGATAATAATTATTAATGCACGTTCCACTATGCAGTCATACATATGTGTATTCGCGCGATCGATTTAACATGGCTATTTCCATTTCCTTGTCAGAGTTAGTATTAATCACTTAAAATTGTTTTAACTAATAGCAGACAAAATTTCTCGTGCAAAGAGAACCGACCATTAATTCGAGTGGCGTGCAAAAGTTACCAGTGATACTAACGAATTTTAGCCGTAAATGCACAAGCTATTTAGAGGATTAGCTTAACCGTTGCTGCGAACAAATATCGTTAGTTAATGTTTTGAATTCATTGCCAGGATTACTCACAATATATGTACAACTGTACCTATCTATTTGCGTAGTATATTTTGTGTGTGCCTATTTCTATGAAATGTCATATAAAAGAAGCGCTGCTTCTTTGAGACGCTTTATACACATTTGAAGAACGTGGAAGGGAGAAAAGTTATTGAGTTTTTAATTTTTACGTAGAACTTTTTATATAAGGAATGGAAAATTCAATTATGCATTCAGATGGCATGTTAGTAAAATTGTATTGTTATTTGATTTTCAGATTTTTTATTTTTAAATATTTACTTTTGTCATTATTTTTTAATAATATTACATTTTGATTTTTTTACAAATCCTTATGGATTTATCGTCAAATATTTTTCTTCATCTTTTTCTCTATATTATTCTACTACATTAATTCACATTATTCTAGAATTATTCCATCAACGACAAATCAAAAGTCTTCCAACCACATATAGCTTTTTCTCAGAGACTTATTCATATAGATTTGTCAGAGATCTTTCTAATCGTTGTATTTTCTATTAACGTAATAATTAATATTCTTCATAAACCTAACATAACACATAGCGTAACATAACATTTTTCTTTTCTTCAAGGTCCTCTACCACCGCCAATAAGCGGTTCCAATCCAACAGAACCACTTATACCAACGGTGAATCCATCATTGCATCAGTCTGCCTTTCGTCCTGTGATTCGTGGACCACCGATAGTTGAATCGGTGACTCAAGAACAACCATCGGATACCTCGGTATCTCAAAAAGAAGATAATTCTGACGACGAAGTGGATATAGAGACAACAGAAGACGATCCAGTGACACCTTTAAACATTACTGCACAGAATCTTCATTCCGTTTCAAATTCAGCTACCAATAGTCATAGTGGTCGTAATTCGCCACAGTGTTGGAGTCCTCCTCGAGAAACGGTGAGTTATTATTTATAATGGATAGTAAATATAGATTTTCAAAGATAATTGATCAAATAAAAAATCTTCGGCTACAATGAAAATAAATGATACGTTCTGCCGTTTTCAAATTGTTTAGAGAACTTAAAATCAACAAGAAAGCATTAGAATTATTTATGAATGCAAAAAGTAAACTTCGAATTTGCACAATTCGACATTGTTGAATTTTATTATTCATCATACGATTATTCAGCGCATAAATTAATTACAAATAGATTACAATTTATTTCGAAATTATTTATGTGCTAGGATTATTTACAGATCAAAGAACGAATCAGTTTTCCAGTATCGTTCCTAAGAAACAAAATCGACAAATTAAAAGAAGACCTAATCTCATCCATGCTCTTTATATTAATGAGTCAATTATACATTATCTATCATCGGTCTTAAACAAAAATAGAGAATAGAATAGAAACCAATATACTAAGGACATTCATGGGCGCAGTTTCAAGCATTGTATTAATTAATGGAGACTCCATTAACCCAGTATTAGAATCGAAAGCGTGGCAGTACAATGTTTTCGAACGACAGGCACGTGGCCATTGTTGCACCCTTCGAGCGTAACGAAGTTACGAAAAGTTCCATCGTCACCCATTATCAGCACCGATAGGTCCGCAAACACTTGGCACTCTACGAGTCTTTTCTGAAAATATGTCGACTAACCCTTATGGTGTACACAAACTCGCGATCGGTAATTCGCAATAATCACGCCCTATTCGAGTAGGTACTTCTGCACGTGGCCCATCCACACGATATATAGGGTTAAAAAGCAATGCGAGTGAAATTAGTTTATCTACCACCTTGTTTCTTACATATGTTTCTTTAGTTACGTGCGAACACAAAGCGAACTACCCTTATCGTTAATGCTACTAATATCACTATGTTTCTAGAATTTTTATTTAATAGAAACCGTTGTCTTGGAAGTCAGGCTTCATCTATCGGATATTCTTCAATGACTTACAACTTTGGACGTAACAGATATATTTTCAATTGTGTCACATTAAAATTTCCTCGTTTAATCTTAAAAATTCATTAAAATTTCATTAAAATCGACGAAGTATATAGATACTTATCATATCTTTCTTCTATATTAATCAAAGATACTTTTTCCATAATATATTACAAACTTCAATGAACACTTCCGTCGAATCACACAAATTTCAGCAATCTTTCACGAGTAACAAGCTGCCCGATTCATAAGTTCTCCCTTCACCATTCCTTCAGTTCAAACACCATCAACACCTTGAGTATCGGATTCGAAGGAACGTCCCCTTTGACATAGCCAGAACTCGGTCCAATATTAATGATCGGTATACAGGAGTCCTGTGCCCTCTCGTTACCGTCGATACAAGCCGTCGAACTAAGTAAATCTGAGAGAGAAAGAGAGAGAGAATAGAGCAAAGAGGGTGAGAGTTTCCTGCCACGTAATACTACTCGACGTCCCTAGAATTTGCTCTGCGGTCTGACTGCTCGTGCGGCTGCCCCCGTCAATTGCGATAATTATTGTGTCAGTAAATACTCCGTAACCATACGAACTAACGGGCTCGCGCGATCGACTGGACATAATATGCTCACAGCGTGTAGATACACTTACGCCGACGATATAATTAAATGAACGACCGCGATGTTATGTTGGCGTTATGCATGGAGTGTCATGCAACTTGACTACTGTCATTTTGCGAGTCGAGCGCATCGGAAATTAATTATCATATTAAGGAAATCACGGAAGTAATCGAAAGCAGGAATTGCAAAATAGCACGAGCCCACTTTGAGAAAACAAGTTTCCTGTTTATCCTTTATAATTCGTTATTAATCTTGTGGATTTTTCCTGGGGGCGCTAGTTATACACAGGCTCGCAAAAGTATGTAACTAGACTAAACTTGATAAAACTAAAATTAAGATTGCGACTACTTAGTGAACATAGACGTAATATCCATTTACCATATCGAAAGCAAAAATATACTAGGTACTCTTCTAAATGAAAGTCATTCGAGTATTCGATCATTCTATTAATACCTCCACCAACGTATTTAAAAAGAGTGTATGTACTATGTTTTCTCAGTAAACATTGTTTCAGAAAGTAATACATTAGAGCGTCAGCCAGGATCTTTAATCATTGAGTAGTGAATAAAGCTATATATTCTGATCGTTTAATAACGGAATATATTTGTGTTAGCAAAAAAAAAAAAAGAAAAAGAGTAGCTCCACCCGTGAACGCCGTCCCCTTCTGTAAACGAAAAACGAGATAACTCGGAGTTACGTGATACCTAGCAAACAAGTTTGCACCAAGTTAATCGAATTAAACCGAGTTGTAGCCAGCAATCTACTGTAATCGAGCCTGTCGGCTTCTAGATAATATTATTCTACATTTAGATCTCATTCTACATATCATATACACGAAAGACCTACATGCTACTTTTTATTCTAATTATAATTTATTGCAAATTGTATAATTATATGTATTCTTCATAATATTCATGCAATTCCTCTAGTATACGGATTTAACCCGGAAGCCTCGAGCAACGTCATAATCATGCCAAAACGTTCCTCTGGGAGCCGTATCCCATATTAACGAGACAACTCTATAATCTCAACTCATCGTTCCCTCTTCCTCTCATCTAAAAGAAGTATTAACAATTAGCAATAATTATCCATGTGAGTTAAATGAAGGGTGGAGAAATGAGTAACAGAGAGGAAGACATGAAAAAAAGAGGCAGATACAGGAAGGTTAGGGTTCGACCAGGATAAGCTATCCGGATTGCCAGGCAGCTTTTCAATTCCCCCTTGTTGGTGTCGAGTGGGACAGATCCGTACTTTGTGAAGAGACTCACCAAAATCTCTCTCTCTCTCTCTCTCTCTCTCTCTTCCTCTCTTCTCATCTCGACGACATCGAGTGTGTATACGTTGGTTCACGTAGCCATAGATATATCAGTCACAAAGGTACCCACACGGACAAGAGGAGAAGTGGAAAACCCAGTTACTGCATGGCGCGACACACAGAGTCAGGGCCACAAGTGTATCACGGTAACTAAGTAATCCCCGAACGTTATTTGCAGTTATTTCTCGCTTGGACAGATCGGTCGAGGAAAGGAATCTACACGGGGATTTGGTATTTTCATTTTCGCCACACATCTGTGGTATGGTTAAGGTGGTGGTTAGTTGTGTACAACAGCTCACTATGCTTACAGTAAATATCTTGGAAACTTTTACCGTTTTCAGATTTGTTTTAAACTTTACTCTTACTTTACTTTACTTGCGATCGTATCGTATGAAAGAATTGTTATCAGTCCGTTGAGCTAACAACAAGATCGAAATATCAAAATTAAAACGATCGTAGCAGGATTAAAGGGAAAGGAAGTATAGGAATGTAAATTTCCAAGCGAAATGTGACTACCCCGAGGAAATGTACGCAATTTCTTTCCAAAAGCCGTCGCAATGGATTCATTCAGATAGTAATGAGGATAAAAGTGAAGCGAGAAACGTTTAATGTATTCGAACGCCACGAAATAAGGACGAGGCGATTATCGCTTCGCGATGTTCCTCTGGTCAATTAAGATCCTTTTGGTCGATCATGATTAACGAACATCCCTAGTTCGCGTCAATTCTCCTCGCATCGGGTTTTCGTTAAAGAGGAAACACACGAAGACATTCGCAGATCTTCTCCAACATCCATTTAAATGCAATTAAACGGTGTCACGTAGAAGCAGGAAGAGGAACAGCAGCCGGGAAACGTTTAAATCAAACTTCGCCTGGTTTAGTTAGTTTCGACCGCAACTTTTAATTGCGCTTCGACCGTCTGGAGAGCCATTAGATTTTCGAAGGGACGCCAACTGTTATACAGACTTCTTTGGAATTCTTATTACGTGATGCCGTTTCACTCTTCGAGTAAAAGAAATTGACTTGTCGTCGTAAATAACCAAATCGGGATAACGATAATGCGAGAGTTGGTCGAAAACCTAACTATGAACATTTTATAAAAATGTATATTTATAGAACATTAATAAAATGTTACTACAAAGAACGATTTTTTTTAGTCAGTCGTTTTTTAGCTTTCCTTTTTTTTGTAACTTGTATAATCGCGATGAAGATATATAGGTAAAAAATAGAGCAATCGATAAACAAATGATTAGAGTGATTGGCTCTCAATCAGAATAATTAAACATATATAGACAAAAAGCAAGATTTAGCTTGATAAAATAGAAAAACAGATTTACGTAATATTACAAATTTACTCATTTAAAATTTATTCGACAAATAACTATGTCACTAGTTGCCACCTTTCGCGAAGGCGAAACGTCAGGGATATCAAACGTGAAAAGATATCAACCTCAGAAGAGGATGGATTAAAGGAAAATATGCATATCTTGTAACTTAATTTGCAAGAAAACTTTTCCAGGAGGGAAAAAGGCAATTATGTACTTTTGAGAAACGTGTAACAGAAACCTATTTCTTTGTGTTGGAAATGTTTTAAAATATACCACACGTTGACAACATATAAATAAGCAATTACAGCTTAAACATGTAGATTGCGATGGAAAATGTTAAAATAAATGGTTTTATGCAAAAAAATATGTTTCCATATCAAGCAATGCTAGTGTAATGCTTTTCAAGTAAAGCAAGCACCAAACACCAAGGAAAAGAAGGAAAATTAACGTAAAAAGATAATTATATATATTTTCTTGATTGTTTAAACATACTAAATACTTAGGATATCACGTGTTACATCTTATCCTTGGCAAACGTTAATTAAGAAGGTCCAGCTGGCATTTTTAACAATCGTTGAGCACCATCAAAGTTTCTCCCTGCTTAGAATGAAATGCCAACGTTTGACCTTATATACTATGAAACCCTTCGGGACTCTGTGATTAAATTGACTATATCGCACGAATGTACGTACGCTATATCTACTCACGAGCATCTTCTAAAATAAGTTAACCCGGTAACATTTCACTTGATACGAACCAGCTACGTTCAAGTACCTATCGCTTTACATCGTTCAAAATCGCTTCATCTCAAACATTTATAAAACACATTAATCCAAGAGAGTCGTAGGTAATACAATTGAAAAAAATAATTTACTGTATGTATATAACAATAGCGACCATAAATATTGGCATATATATTTCTTACATTTATTGAAAGACTAACACTTTATTTAGTTAGTTTAATTTACTTTATTTACTTTATTTAGTTTACTTTATTTGGTAATGTAATATAATTCTATTTATTCAAGTGAAACAACGAAGAACACTCTTAGACAGCAAATCATGAAATAGCAGCAGATATCTATTATAACGAA